>NC_142364.1:16204944-16507166 GCF_059441175.1 Urocampus carinirostris
CCTACCCACACCTTCTTGGGCACCTGTTATGTACTGAAACAACAGGACTGGTCGTCTGCACAATATCCAAGTAAATATTATGGAAAAGGGTCAAAAATGATGTTCCCCTGACATCAACGTAGTTCTTCCTTAGAACCAAAATGGTGTCAGACAGAAAGTAACACTGTTATCTGACTTTCAGACCGGAGAGCGAGTGCAGGAGCTACGGGGCCACTCCCAGCAGATCACCGCCATGGCTGTCATGCGTTGCGGGAATGTCCGCCTCATCACTGCCTCCTCAGACCGCAGTATCAGCGTATCCTTGTCAGACTCCATGTGTCTGAAGGCTTCAGGTTTCTCTTCCTGTAGCTGTGTTGATGTTAGTGTCCTGAACGCAAACTTATGACAGCTGTGGGACCCAGATACTGGCAACAAACTGCAGACCGTTCTGGAACTTCTGTCATCTGTCAAGGTAAATTGTCCTTGAACATTTCTATCGTCTGTGATGTAAGCAGTCATGATTTCATGTAATAAAATGTGTAGGGATTTTTCTAGCTTTAATTTTGAAAATCGTTAGGATTGAAACAAATTATTCTTTACTGCAATCAGTAAACAAATTTGCCCCCAAGTATTGCTTTTGCTCCACCATAAATCTTTTTTTCTTTAAAGGATGCTAGAATTTCCTACACTGATACAAAAATAAATTAGATTATTATTTTGAGTTCTGATATGATGGAGTTTTCGACCGCTGAAAGTCTGGAAGTTTCCGCTATAATGCTAGCCGATTTCAGGAGATTCCCTTGTACAGAAAAAGAACACTCATTCCCAAGAACCAGCTAACATGGAGTTATATCTCAAACCGTCATCTTACTTGTTGTCCTGGAGAGATTTGATCTCGTGCTCCGAACGGTCACAACGTGTGGCCCACGTGCTAAACTCAAGGCCGCAATGCAGGCAGGCAGGACAGCGCCATGTAGCCGATGTGCGATGGATCAGTCAGGTAGGAGAAAAAGAGAATAGCTATTGCTCAGCCAATTCTTTTTATATGGACCAGTGACGCTTGTCCAGATCATGCCCCTACGGGCATGGTCTTAGATATCTGATACTCTCTGTACTCTGTATCGGGTGATGGTGTTTGAAATTGCTAATTTTGTTAGAGAGCCAAACAAGTGAGAAATTTGCATAATGTTCTGTCCTTTAGAATGTCTCTCCAATCTACATGTTTACGTACGGTGAGAACATTATTTTGTCAATACATTGCCTTGGATATTTTAACTACATTCAAAACCTCATGTTATAAGATTTCATTATGGTACATGGTGAATTGGTACGTCCGGGAACTGTCCAAAAGCGGACACAGTCGTTCCATCCATTCCAAAGTGAGTTATTTAAAAGAATTTGGAAGTCATTTTCGTGCTGGCCTTATTTGCTCTACAAATGTAACAATGTTGCAAAGGAATAGTAAAATTGTATTTGGAAAAAAAAAATCATAAGTGCGAGAAAAAAAGTACAATTTTCTCCAAATGTATGGAATTGTACAAAAAAAAATGTGAAGTTGCTTCTATGAGAGGGAACTCGCCATTTCTTTTTAAACAAAATGTTTAAATATTACTTTTTTTCTTTTAAAACGTTCCATGTCTGACAAACTTTATTCATTTAGCGCATTTGACACATAAACTAAACACAGGAACTACGGCCTTTAAAACAATTTACAATTCCAAAATCAAAGAAACAGGGATAAAATCAATATTGCTAGATTATTTTAATTATTTTTAGCTGAAAGTACCAGATTCTACAATATGAAATGAAATGAAATGATCTGCATTTATATAGCGCTTTTCAAGTCAATGACTTCCCAAAGCGCTTTACAATGTGCTCCACATTTCCCAATAGCGGCCTTGCAGCCATGTAAGGCGCTAACCTGCTTATTGGGGGTATTAGGGGTTCAGTGTCTTACCCAAGGACACTTCGACATGTAACACGGACGAGCCGGGATTCGAACTGGGATCCCTTGATACCAAGACGAGCGCTCTACCTCCTGAGCTACTGCCGCCCCCAATACTGGATAGTACAGAAAAAAACATGTACCGTGTAAGAGAAAAAATAGGAATCGTGTACAATAAGCGTCGTTCATTTCATTAGTAAAAGTGTGCTCAGGAAAAAAGTCATCCTCAAATTAGAATTAGAATTACCTCGTCACTGATACCAGCGTAGTGAACACTGTTTACAACAAGAATAGACATCAAGCTCCAACTTAAAATAGAAATATAAGATAAAACGAATGTCAGGATAAATGGGAAAAATATTTACAAAGTGGCGCTTGCTGAATAGCCTTAGCTGAATGTGCAATTCCATTCAGCAGCAACAAAATTCCCAAATATGTCGATGAATAAGATAAAATACCTATTTTTCGATCCGATACAATACAAAAAAACCACTAAAGGTTGATATTGACTGATTGTTTTTGTTTTCCAGACTTACAAATTATGTGGGGGGGGATCATATAGGATCAAGTTGTATTTTCTTGATAATGCAACAGGAAATGTAGTCGGATGCAAAAAATGGACAATTTGCTCTTGTGATGATGAACTTTTGTGTGCACTAGTGCATCTTGGTGCTAGAGCTGGTGAGCGTGTGGATATCAGGGAGCCAGGAATTGTGCGTCTGGAGCAAAGACTTCCGTCTGGAGTGTCTCAAAGAGCGGCAGAGCGACACCGGTAGGCAGCTGCGTAAACAGCACTATTGCTATCCTCCTCGTTTTCTGATTCTTTTGAAATGCTCGATGGAACCTCAGCTGGGTTCTTTTATCTGAGATGCTCGCTTTACTAGAAATAAGAACCAGGAGACTGTAAATTCTCTTTACTGTTTACTGGATGCCAGAAAGATGTGGAACCTCCTTCAGCATTAAACGTAAGTCTTATAGAGACTAGTCTTGTACTGGTTTGGCAGCCCACCCACGAGCAATGTTCCCTCTAAGCTGCGTGTGTGCGCAATTGCACACTGCCCAGAGCTTTTCCGCGCACAAGAAAATCTAGCCAGCTCACAAAAATCAGGGCTCGAAATTGCTAATTAAGAAGCAACGTCTCTTCATCCTGTCCAATTGGCGCCAGCAAGTTACAGTGCATGAAGGTAAAAATACAAGGGTTCCCCTGACGTTGTGTTCTCAATGCAGTATTTGAAAGTCAAGGTCGAAGTAGAACGAAGTTGAGTAAAGTCAGTAGAGTTTTTCGAGAACCGGCTTCTTCGGCTCGGCTCACTAAAAAGAACCGTCTCTTTCGGGTACCAAACGGCTCTTCAGGTTGTTTTTGCTTCTTTAATCCCTACACGACCAAATATTATCTGAAATTATGCACAAAGTGACTTAAAGGAAGGGCATATAGAACAAAAAATAAAAAATACCAAACTGAAAAAGTAGTGAAGAGCTAGGAAAAAAAGAAACAAAAGAAGAGAAAAAGAGAAAAAAAGAGCTGGAAAAATTCAGAAAAAATGAAAAAGAAACAAATAAAAGGAAAAAGTAAATAGAGAACAAAAAGAAAAAAGTAACAGCTAGGAAAAATAAACACGATGAGATTTCTTTAAAGGAATTTAAAAAATAGTAGAAAAAAACATGGAAAAAGAAGAAAAAGTTTGTATTGCATTAAAATAATTTCCAATTATATCAAGTCAATCTTGTTGCCAACATTGAACTTCCACTAAAAATATATAATTAAATACAGTTCTGTATCGTGGAACCTACTAAATAAGCATCCCAAAATATTAGTATTATGCGACAAAAGATACCAGGAAAAAAAAAGAAATGGACATTTTTTGAAAGAATTGTAAAAACAAATTACATTTGTAGGCCGTACAACCTTTGCAATACTCCATTAGTCAATTCATTCAAAAGTGAAAAATAATTTCGCATTGCCGGAAACGCCGCAAAATGTAACTTGATGTCAAGTTTTGGACATAATGGATTAGTTGCCACACTTGGGATTGCTGTTGCTCACTGTTGTTTCAAGCGTTGCTCACCGACTTTGTGTGAACGCTCAGACCCGTGGAAAATTACAGGGAACATTGCCCACGAGCCTCAAACTAAAAAAACGGATGATGTTTGCAAGGGTGCTTTTAGATAGGAATACACCAAGAGCAAGGACAAGTCACAGCAACCTACCGACACGGCTCAAGTTTTCTATCTAATATCTGAGAGATCTATCAATTTGCTGTTATTCTTTGACAGGAATCAGCCAGCTGATAGAGCTGCCCAAGAACTGCCTTGCTGCTGCCGTGGACAAGACCATCGGTAAATCTTGAAGAACAAGCTAGCCTGAAACACATTCATGGAATTGTATTAGAAAAAAATTAGTAAAAAAACAAAAGCTTTAATGCCAAAAGTAAAGTGGCCCCTCAACTCACAAGCTAGTCGAGATATGAGAAATTTGAAAGGAGATGTATTTCAAGCAAAAATCTAGCCTGACATACAAGAAAAAAAAAGTACAGAGGATTTCCAAACACTACCACTTAATAATAATTTCCTTGTATTGTCATTCTGTGTAACAATGTACACAGAACGAAATGTCGATTGCACCTGACCCGTTGTAGCGAGCCTATGCAGCCGCAGCCAACAGAGGGCGCCGCCGACCACTTTTTAAGTCTTAGGAATGACTCGGCCGGGGCGCGAACCACCGACCTCCCAGTCTCAAAGCGGGCGCCTTACCATCTAGGCTACTGAGCTGGTATAATGACTGCTCACCGATAGCATTAGCTCATCCCAGTTAGCACGCGTGTTTCCTGCCAAACAGACAAGATCCCGCTCTTATGTTGTTTTTTTTAATCACATTGTATCTCTCGTGCTCCCTCACTCCTCCTGCACCTTTTTCCACCTTCATGAATACAACTAGGTAGCAAACGCTAATTTTTTTCTATGGTAATGGTTTTAGGATTTTATTTAGCCAATTGCTGTATTGCGGTTTACTTATCCCGGTTTTGCTACTACATGGATTTTCATCGTGTATTGTGTGCCGCATTCTGATAGACTAAACAGCCCTGTTCTGCTTGTGTCTGCTTGCGGGTCAATTACGTTGATTCTTAGTCGTACACATAGGTGAAACAGCTTGACGAACTCACATTATGTATTTGAAAATTTTACTTCAAGTTTTTCTAAAAGCAATTATCTCAACAAAACGCCAATATAGCTTCTTTAGACAATTTAGATGCCGACTGGAATGTAAATGCAGTTTTCTGTAATGTCCACATGATGGCAACAAAGTATCATGTGAAGGCCTTAAAGTTGGGCAATAAAGCTTTAAGATTATTTTTAAAATTATAAATTGACAATACAGAAGTTAGTTTTGAAAACAAACGTTTATAAAATACTATACGTTAATTTGTGAAACAAAAATTTAATCCTGTCAGTTGGGTTTCTTCCTTGGTTTTAATAGAGAACCTTAAGAGAGTATCTGATGGATAAATAAAGGTTTCTACTTTGGGGGAACCTTCTTGGAACGCAACCCCTGTGAAAAAACGAGGGATTACTGTACTCTATTACCATTTAATGTGCTTTTAGTGATCAGAAAGATGTGTTTTATAGCTATTAAGGTTAACTCTGATGATATGGGGATTTCTGGAATGGATTCATTCATTTTCAGTTTTTTCCTATAGTCAAGCCATGTTCTTTTTGTACAGCCCTTAATCACAAGGAGTCTCAAAGGGCTGTGCAAACTCCGGACTATTATGACACCATCCCCTGATCTAAAACCTACATGAGGGCAAGGAAAAACTCCCAAACCTCAGCATGAGGAAAATGTTAGTGTTCTCCATAATTTTTTCGATATTAGTGTTGCATTTGTTTTCATTTTGCTTGCAATAAAAAATGCTTACAACGCCAGGGTCGTTCTAGTTTGGCTGTTAAATGCTTGCCAAGAAAGATACTTATATCGACAGGGTAGGCTTATTCTAACTACTGAAGGCTTCAAATGAAGAATGCTTATGTAACCCACTTCAGGGTATGTACACCTCTAGGTTCTTCAAGGAGCTCAGAGAAACAAATAACCAGACGATGAAATTGAAAAATAGAACCCCACTAAAAACCTTTGATCTTTTACTAACAAGTCATGGTTATTTGTATAGCCCTTGTAAGGGTTTAAGATTTATTAGACTGAAATCTAACTCCAGAGAAACTTCAAGTGTCTTGTCTAAACCCCTACAGTTGAAGCATATTAAGAAGTCGAGGAAGATGAGCCAGGCGACAAGGATAGTCCACATTGTTAATATATTTAGCCTAATCAAAGAGTTGAACAGATTGGATCTTTCTGACGTGCCGAACTGCAATGGTGGAGAAGACAAGGGGGCTCCAGAGTTTGCCCATGTTATAACATATGGCGAGGAAATGTGCACGCCCCATGACCAAACTGCTGCCGATTGGTCCACGCTTTTGCCGATGCAGACTTCCCAGTCCTCCTTTGAAGAATGAAAGGAGGGGTGATAGGTCATCGCCCTCCACACAGAATGGGGCAAGACACACACTCCATCCCCCCAGGTGAGGTGATAAGTCATTGTTATCTGCACAGAATGGAACAAAAGGCACATTCCAATGCAAAGTGCGGTTTATGACACCCTTCTGCCAGAGTTCGCACTCGAAGGCTGAAGTCCAACTTAGGACAAGTATATTTGAGTATAAGTAAGATAAAACAGTGTATAAAATAGTATATAACTTCACCCTCCATCACAAGAAGTCTCTATAGGAAAGTTCGTTTGAGATATGAGCTCGATCCAGGAACGTATTAATCTCATATGAAGAGGGGCCACTATATGTGTATTTTCATTTTTTTCTGTTAGGTCTAAAGAAAAAAGCCACAAGGTATAGACAAGAAAGCCAATACTTTTATGAGGAAAAAACATGGGTCACCCGGTCATGACATCATAAAACAATAATGATGAATTGGTCTTGTTAGTCATCTACAAGCTGATCTCAAGCGGGGATTCGCTCTCCATCAAGGAGGTCCGCTGCCTGGCGGACCACCAGGATCACATCCGGGCTCTGGTCAACGTCAATGGTCAGTGATGAAAAATGTCCCCTTCTACCTTGTCCGAGTCCTACCCAAGACATCTTTTTCCCTAGATGGCGCATTCGCCAGCGGCTCCCACGCGGGTGAACTAATTGTGTGGGACGCACTGAACTTCAGTGCCCTGGCCTATCAGCACATCCTGTGGGAAGAGCCCGAGGCCCAAACCCCGCAGTCCCACATTGACACAGTCAGGCCCAAAACCAGTGAGATGTCCATACAACACCTCGCCTCCAACGGAAATGTCAGTTCCACACAAATATGAACACAAGGGGGAAAAAATTCTTGCCTCATTGGCTGTAATCTCTATTCTTTTTTTTTTTTTTAATTACCGTCAATTACGGAACATGGAGCGCACCTGATTAAAAGCCACATGCACAAATGTAAAGGTGGGGCTCGATTTTGAGGTGTCCTTAAAAAAAGTTTAAAATTAGATATTTTTCTATTAAGGATGTGTTTCGCCACTTAGTTCAAAGAGCCTTTTTTGTCCAAGCTTTCTGCTTTTATCTTACTTTTGTCATTGGTGGTCCGGCTACGGAGAGCATTATGCTGGAGGAAAGGAGACAGGGGGAGGGTGGTTTTGGGAGTTATTTTACGCCTGTGCTTGTTTTTATTTTAGTCTACGGTGAAAATGGTGAAAGTAAGAAAAGGACTCTTTCAACTAAAGTCCGAATGTAAACCCAAAAACATTAGAAAAGAAGAGTTTATTTCGAGCGTGTCTAAGAAGCGCACATACGTCCACGCGCCACAAAAACAGCTTGACAAAGGCTGCAATGACTATTTCAGCCAGAGGATGGCATCAGCGATTGGATGATTTTCAAATTGTGGACACCGCGTTTAAGGAAGAAACTCAACTTTGTTTTTGTACAAGCTGTACTGGAAAGCAATAAAACTAATCCACGACCATTTTCTATATTTTTTTTATATTTTATTTGGTTAGCACGTTGGGCAGCACTGGGGTGCAGTGGTTAGCGCGTGTGCGGCACAATTCTGAGGTCATGGGTTCAAATCCAGCTACCAACCTTCCTGGGAATTGAATCATCCTATGAGTTTGCATGTTCTCTCTGTGCTTGCATGAGTTTCCTCCGGGCACCCCGGTTTCCTCCCACATTCCAAAAACATGCATGTCAGGTTAATTGGCTGGTCCAAATTGTCCCTAGGTGTGAATGAGCGAGCGAATTGTCTGTCCCTGTGTGCCCTGCGACTGGCTGGCAAGCAGTTCAGGTTGACCCCTGCCCACTGCCCGAAGACGGCTGGGATGGGCTCAAGCACCCCCGCGACCCTACTGAGGATAAGCAGTGCAGATAATGGATGGATGGATAGCACGTCAACCCCATTGTTCAGAGGACCCGGGTTTAAATCCTTGTGTGGAGGTTTCCATGTTCTCCCCGTGCCTGTGTGGCTTTGTGATTGGCTGTATGTTTCCGAGTGACCTGTGACTGGCCTGCAACCACTGCCCAAAGACGGCTTGGATGGGCTCCTGCATCGCCACGACCCTAGTGAGGAGAAGTGGTGGAGAAAATGGATGGATGCATTTTTTTTTTTAAACGAGAAGGAAATTATATAACTAGAAAAACGACACTTGAAGGACCGGTACGTAGTTTGGAATTCATTTACACGCTGCCACCACCTTTATGGCTTGTGTTATCATTGCAGCCTCTGTAAAGCTTCGTATGTTGTGCATGCAAGTTCGTGCATTTCTTAGACGCGCTCGAATAAAGTCTTTTTTTTTCATCTTTCTTGGGGTTTAGGTTGGCGTTTGGACTGGACTCAAAATATGGCTTTTCTTACTTTCACCAGAAAATGGAAATTTAAAAAAAACACCTGCAGGGACAAACGTGACCTCACTCTCCACCCCCCATTCCTCCTTAATGTGTTCCACCTTGAACAGCTTTGCTAAACATAAGATAAAAGCAAGATAGACGTTGTGGAAAATAAAGCATAAGGCCTCTTTGAACTAATTTGGGCATTATTAACACATACTCAAAAGAGAACATTATGTACTTTCAACTTTTTCAGGACACCTCAAACGACGTACGCCACCTTTTGAAATGAGTTTAATACAAGGTTCGTATGGGGGCTTGAAATCCTTGGAAATTCTTGAATTTTAATGTTGTGTTTTCAAGGATTGGAAAATGTTTTCATTTGAGGTAAAGTTATTGTAAATTCTTGAAATTGTTGGCATGTTTCCCAACTAGCCTGCCAAAAATATAACCAACAGTGCACTGTGGTGGATTTGCTCTGCCATTTCATTTCTTCTCCCTTCATGATTAACGGTAGCTGGCATTAGTTTTTGTGGTACTGTCCTATGAAGCGTCATTGCCCCCTATGGTTCGTACCTAAAGAGGACAGGTGCATGCTACACCTAAACGGAGAACAATGAAAGGTGTAGTAGTGCAAGTATTACGTCTCAATTATGGACATTTATTCTGGGCCTAGCAAAAAATTAAGGTAGTGTTTTCCAGTGGTAAATTGAAATGGGATGAACTTCCTTCAACTTAAAATGTAAACTACATATTATTGTCGTTTCACCTGTATGGGGAGAGAACAAATATATTCACGATTTACTCAAGATCTAAAACGCAAGATCAGATTCAGTGTATTTGTGGCTCTGCAAAATACATGATTCATACTGGATTTTTTCTTTTAATGGCACTGGAAAAAAAATGGGAAAGGTGAAGGAACCCTGTAAATATTCTGCCAAAGGCATTTTCTTGTTCTTTTCCAGCGTGGACTTTATTTCCCTGATTAATTTTCAGTTGGTGGCGGCGGCGGTGGGCGGAGGCTTGTATGTGTTCAGCGTGGCGACCAAGGCGGCAGTCGCGTACAGGAAGTGCGCCCACGACTCTGACGTCTTGCACATCGCGCTGCTTTCAGACAGGTTAGCAGCCTCAAAGCGGCTTGTGGCTTTCTCATTACTTTGGAAATGTAATCCAATACAGTTATTAGTTACTGTTGTCATGATTACCGATGTGATGCACCTGTGGCCGCTCCTTTGGCACCAACTGCCTACGATCTGAGAGTGCTGGTCTGACAGATTAATTTGGGATATTAATCTTTGGCTGATATGAGAGTCAAGGAAGATGCAGGTTTGATATCAACAGGAGGCCTCCAGTAACCGCGGGGAGAAAAACGGACCCACTCCATTGAATGACTCCCTTTCTCTCACCGTGGCCCAGTGACCTGAATGTTTTTATTTGGAAGAAGTCAAGCAGTTGTAAAAACATACCAAGATGACTTTCCTGTATCCTTCAAAATAAAGACTGAAAGTGTGCATATATTTTAAACAGAATCATATAAAAGAGTAGAAAAATAGAGAATAAGTAATAAAAATAGTATGAACTCAAGTATATTCCATCAGAGCCATTTGTGACGTGAATAATAGAGATAATAGAGAAAATTACAAATAACTAGATTTAATATACCTTACATTTCCCCCCTGTTGTAAATTTCGAAGAACATCCGTGAAAACAATACCAGAGGTTTCAAGTTTACACATCATTAAGAAATCCAACAGGTAGGTAGCTTTGTGGAGGGGCGAAAAACCTTCGTAAAGGAAAAAATTCCCCTCCTCCCACCTCGTTTTTATGAGGTCGAGAGTGTTTCTTATAAAACATAGAAAACATAGTAGTAACAAGTGATGGTTAACTATAAGAATCATAGCTAAAACAAACAAAAACCAAAACACACAAAAAACAAAAAAAAAACGAAATCCTGCCTGCGCGTTGGTCCCCACAGGGCCTAACCCGAGCCTGTGTGACATCGTAGGTCGCCTGCCGACGACGGTGTAAGCAGGGGCCCGACCGGCCTTACCCACTCGGATCTTCGTGTGTCAGTGGTGTATACAGTGAGGGGGTTTTCCCTTTTAGTTGGTAGGGATGAGTCCATTAGACAACGCTGTCTGGGTCAGTATCATCATCATCAGAGTATTGTGGGACAGAAATCAATTTGTAATGGTACATATGAGCAATAAACATTCTTGACACCATCTTCTTTGTCATGGGCACGATGCAGCAAGAACATACGCCACACAGGAGAATAAAGATCACTAGGATTCCGACAAATGGTGCCAGGATCTTCACCAGAATCTGGGACCAGCTGCCAGAGTACAGCCAATCGAGCCATCCCGGCTGAACGTCCTTCTCCTGGGTCAATGTGTTTTCATCCGGGATGTAGGTGCAGAAGTGTTCTCCTATCAGTGCACATACACTACCTTGACCAGGTGTATTCCCCTTCTATTGGCTTTATGACAGGACATGTCGTTTGTTGGCTTTCTGGACCCCAAATTTTCGTGCGGATGTTGGCTTGCATCGATTGGGCTGGCAAGAGGAGCAGGGTGAGGATGAGTCCCCACCCTAGGATGGTGACAAGCATGTTTATTTGAGTTCGGTGATTTTTTTGCAGTGACTCTGGTGAATCCAGGTGTCTCTTTCAGCTATCTTTATAGCTGTCGGCGTGGTGAGCAGGACTGTATATGGCCCGTCCCAACGTGGCCTGGACCAGCTCTTTCTTTTCACCACTTTTACGAGCACCAGGTCACCAGGAGTCACTGTCTCCTGAAACAAAGGAATAGAACCAGGCGGCAGATCATTTGCAGACACAACTTGTTTCTCTCTAAGTAGTTTACATAACCACTCTGTCGTTGGATCTGCTTGTTTTTTTTCTTCTGAGAATGGCTGACCTTCCCACATTGGAAGGTGGAAAGGCCTGCCATGCACAGCCTCAAATGGTGTGATGCCTGTGTTTATTGGTGTAATTCTCATATATGTTTTAATTAGACTTAGACATTCAGGCCATGGTTTGCCTGTTTCTTCCATTGTCTTTTTGAGTCTTAGTTTAACTGTCCCATTAGTTCTTTCAACAAGCCCTGCACTCTGTGGATGATAGGAACAGTGGTATCTGAGTGTTATACCCAGATGGGTAGCCATGTTGTCAATAATGTCATTGACAAAATGGCTGCCATTATCACTCCAGAGCACTCTTGGAATGCCATGCTCCGGGATGATGTGTTTACAAATGGCTTTGGCAACTGAAAGTGCATTGTTATATTTTGACGGTACAATTTCTACCCACTTTGAAAACGAATCAACAAGCACAAGACAGTATTTATATGGACCACTTTTAGACAGTTCAATGTAATCCATATGTACGATTTCAAAAGGGTAAGTCCCAGCTGGGGTCTTCCCTCGTTTTGGCCTAATGTTACCTTGGACGTTGTGTCGGCAACAAACCAAACAAGATCTACAAAAATTTTTAGAATAGGTTTGTAATCCTAACGGTACTATAAATGCTTGTCGTACCACGGAACACATCCCCGGTGTTGAGACGTGGTTTTACCATGACTCAAAATAGCGACCGCGTGATACAGACTGCGGGGAATGACGGGTTTGTCTTTGAACAGTTTACAGGCTTCTGTCAGGGCAATTATCTCTGCAGCTTGAGCTGAGTAGTTGCTGGGCAGTGGTTCAGATTTTAAAGTCTTTGTCTGGCTGACCACTGCATAGCCTGGGTTGTTCTGTCCAAACTGGTCTTTGCCTGATGATCCATCCACAAAAATGGTGTCTCCTTCGTCGAGTGGTGAGTCTTTGAGATCTGGGCGAGGTTTGTAAACCTCTTCAGTCTTTTCTGTACAGTTATGCGGTTGTCCATCTTCTTCTGTAGGTAAGAGGGTTGCTGGGTTGAGGGTGTTACACCTTTTGATGGTTAGGTGAGGTTGGGATAATAAGCTTCGGCTTCCTCTGTCCATTTTATAGGGGCATTTAGTGGTAGATCTTTTTTTTTTTCCACCATGTGATCCCCTTTAACCGTTAGTGTCAAACCTAGCGTTTTTATCAAGTCTCTTCCCAACAGATTTTCTGGACATTCAGGAACATAGACGAAACGAATTTCTCTGTGTTCAGTTCCATCTTCATCAACAACAGTCGTTGGTTTAGTGAAATATCTCTTGGCGGGTCTTCCTCCTACTCCAATTACTAACACTGATGACTTGGCCAATAATACTCCTGGTGGAAGGTTTCTAACCACAGATGATTGGGCTCCCGAATCTACTATAAAATCAACTGGTTCTTCTCTTGGTCCTACCTGTACTTCTCTTTTAGGAGGATTGACCGATGATATGTTTCCAAATAATACACTAAGATCCAGAATGGGAGTTGGTAGCAGATCTTTAGTCTCACCAAAGTTCTCCTCATCTTCCTCCTTGTCTATCTCTCTGTCGGTTAGTCAATCTTCGGATGATTGAGGATTATTATTTTTATGATAATGCCTTGGTTTCAGCTTGGAATTGCACTCATCTGCGAAGTGTCCATATTTTCCACAATTGTAGCAGTTGTCGTTTTTCTTTGGACGTCTTTTCCATCTTCCGGTCAAACGGCCGTTCTCTCTTCCACGACCTCTTCTTCCTTCTTCATAATACATCGGCGCAGATGGGGTGTTTCCAGCGGCGGAATGACCTTCAAGTAGTGTTGTTATGATGAAAACAGCTGTCTGGCTTTGCTTCTTCCTCTTCAGATCTTCAGCGTGGATGGCGTGTGTCACTAGATCACTCATTGTGGCTGTTCTCCAGGTGATCAGATGTTTTCTTATATTATTGACGATGCTGTCTTACAGACCATCTAGGAAAGCCGACCTTAGCATGATTTGGAAAGGTGTATCCGGGGCTTCAGCTTCTTGGACTCCACTGCAGTTTCTCATTTTCTCCGTCAGCCTTTCGACATATTGCCTGACTGATTCTCCTGCTTCCTGGCGGCATTGGGTGACAGCGCTAAAATCAGGTGGCTTGGTGAAAGCTTCTCTTGTTCGGTCCATAATTTGGGTGAAATCCGCAGTCAAATCATCTCCATATGGACGTGCGACTTGGTTGACATCGAGGGGGTTGAAGTTCCCCATAACCCGTCCTACCCTGTATCCTAAAAGGTATCTGAGGACCGTCACAATTTCTGGGCCATTTAACCTGTAGCTGTTGACAAGCTCCCTAAGTGCTTCAATCCATCTTTCCACGTTCTGCTCTAAAGGAGGGATAGAAGCACAGGCTTCTTTCATCTCAGTTTGGGTCCAAGGGCGATAAACGTGAATTTGTCTTTCTTGGCCCAAACCTCAGAAAGCTGGATTTGCAACAGCTATCATTGGATATATAGGATTTGTTGGTATGGACGAATCAGGCAGTTGGGGGTACAAGTTGGCTGGTTTTGTGGTGGTTATGTTGATCCTCGCCGTTTGTTTTGGAGCGGATGTACTCATCTCTTCATTCTTTGCTTGAAAAGTCTTGCCTCTGGTGCGGCCTCCCATTGGAGAGTGGTGCTTTTCAATTTCTCTTTCTTCACCCCCAACTTTTCCTCCTTTTGCTCGCTCATCCCTCTTATGCCTGTCGCTGACAGCCGTACGTTGATACTCCTCTTCTCTAACCCTCGCTTCGTTCTGCTCCTGTTCTCTCCTCACTCTGTTCCTGACTATCTCTCCATTCACCCCAGTTTCTTCTTCTGCTTCAATCTTCATGCGTAACATTTTTCTCTCTTCCTTGCTAGCAATATCCATCCTTCTTTTCTTACTCTGATCAATCCACAGATGTAATATTCCTATCTGTGAGTCTATCTCACTTGTGTTCTTCCCTTCCTAGCCCTTTCCTTTCTCCTGTGAATTAACTCAGTTTTCAATTCGAGCTTTGTCTCTATTTCCTTCAGTTTTTGATTAAAACCTTTCTTTAGCCATTTCTCCAAATATTTTGAACTATCAGGGTGTATTCTATTCATAAATTTCACATCTGGGTCCTCTGCTAGCATCTTTCTTTGGGCCTGGCCCATTTTTTCTTAAACAAATGTCACCCACAAAGAAAAGTATCTCTCAATAGCTTATTCCTGATCTTATTAAACTTTGACTTGCTAATTTTAAACTAAAAATGGCCTTTTTTTTTTTTTTTTCTATTAATTTTATTTCCTGGTATTGCTTTTAATTTATCCGTGTAAAATTACCAAATTGTATTTTACCTAACTTCTTCTTTCTTAAATTATCAATTTTCAAGTGAAAAAGGAGAGGAGAGTGTAAAGGAATCCTTTGTTCTGCCTCTCTTTCTCCCCCCCTCCAAAACGCAGGAATAATTCCGTGGGCCGGCGAGCGCATGCGCAGTACACAACACATAAGACAAAGGACACCAGAGGAATGCGGGAGGGGTTAGGGACATGCAAAAAGTAACTAACAGCTCAGATACATAAATCACGTACACAGACAGACATAGGGCCCACAGACAGACTCCTACAATACTCCCCACTTTAATGAAGCCACGTATTTATTCTGGGTTATTTTATTTTGGCCTGCTCATTTTAAGACGATTTCAAACAGAGGACTCTGCCGACTGCAGAGATTATATATATTCTCAAAAGCGAACCATTTTATGCCTGTCTTCTCTCTCTGATTTACGAGGCAAATTCCTCTAGTAATATCATAAAAGTGCCGTCTAACTTTCCGTTAACAGCAACTGAAACGAGGCCTATTCCTCTAGTTTCATTCGATTGAGACTAGTAATCAATCGTACAGGCTCTACCGACTCCGTTAGCGATGAGGCGAACCCTCGAATCTGGTAATCGGCTCGTCAATATATGAATCACACACACACACACATATATATATATATATATATATATATATATATATCATATATATATATGGACATACACAATCATATTTGACTCGGTGAGGCACAACCCTCGAACCAATTTAATAATTCGCTAATGAATCCCCAATTGTCAACCTCTTATTTCATTTTATGGCTTTCCTTAATTATTTTTAATCTTAATATCAAAAATGCATCCCACCTGATTGATCAGATCAGCCTCCCCTTGTTCGAAGAACGGTTTTCCCAGGTCGTTGACTGAAACTCGATGGGAGAGAGAAAAAGAAGAACCAGTCAGGTGGTCCTTTGTTTGAAAAAAAAACTGTTGAAAAGTTCTCCCTCCTCAGTCAGACGACTGCTGGGGCACGTTCCGGGTCGTATCGGCACCAAAATGACAGATTAATTTGGGATATTAATCTTTGGCTGATATGAGAGTCAAGGAAGATGCAGGTTTGATATCAACAGGAGGCCTCCAGTAACCGCGGGGAGAAAAACGGACCCACTCCATTGAATGACTCCCTTTCTCTCACCGTGGCCCAGTGACCTGAATGTTTTTATTTGGAAGAAGTCAAGCAGTTGTAAAAACATACCAAGATGACTTTCCTGTATCCTTCAAAATAAAGACTGAAAGTGTGCATATATTTTAAACAGAATCATATAAAAGAGTAGAAAAATAGAGAATAAGTAATAAAAATAGTATGAACTCAAGTATATTCCATCAGAGCCATTTGTGACGTGAATAATAGAGATAATAGAGAAAATTACAAATAACTAGATTTAATATACCTTACATGGTCTTCTGATGATCCCGAGAGCAAAGAAGTCTTCTGCTGGTTCGAGAGCGTTCTCCATCCGGGCACCGGTGCTGTGGAATGCTCTTCCCCCTGAGATTCGATCTGCAACCTCAGTGGAAATGTTTAAATCTAAACTTAAAACTCACTTCTACTCCATTGCATACGAATAACCTACTCCTCTTGTCGGTTGAAAATAGTTTGTGTAATATAGTGTAACAATCTGTGAAGCCCTTTGAGACTCTTCGTGATTTAGGGCTATACAAATAAAAATGACTTGACTTGACTTGACTTAACTGCCCCGGACTCTGATTGGCTTTCTGTCACTATTTAAACCCACGTCTATCTGTCGCCTGTTGTCAGTCCGTCTGCGAACCTCAGTTTACTCTAGCCAAGCTATTTCGACCCTGACTCTCACCTGTTTTTGCTCCTGTCTGTTCCCCGGCTTCGACACGTTTTTTGATCCTGACCAAGTCTACTCTCCTCTCCTGGTTTTCGACTTGTTTCTGATCCCGACCACGTTTTTTGATCTCCCGTCCCGACTACTGACCTGTTTTTTCCGTTCCCGACACCGCCATCGCTCGCCACGGATGATAGAGATAGATGGATATATAGATAGATGGATAGACAGACAGACAGACAGACAGACAGACAGACAGACAGACAGATGGATATATGAGGAGTAAACTCTATATGTGTGATCCGTATCTGTTACCCATATTGTTTCTTCCTCATGTCATGAGGCTCTTTAACTCCACCCAGGGGAGTAAAAGCCCACATTAAACCACTCCCCCACATTGCATATTACCCTATTTTATTACAGTGTGTATTTTATGTAGCATTATTTAAATACTCTATATCAACACGTGCCATTGGGTATTTATGTATATATTCTTTTTACTTTATTGTTTTAATTTCAACACAAGGATACTGCTGGAAGTGTGGATTTCCCTTCGGGGATGAATAAAGTATCTATCTATCTATCGTCTGTGATTGAAATAATGAGACTCAGTTCGGCTAGCTGCACATTATGTATACAGATACCCCCCCACGCTACTTCACACTTTAGTTATTGCTTGTTCACTTTTTTGCCGGGGAAAAATAATAATTTAAAAAAAAAATAGATTGAATAAAAAAACAACTGATGCTTTCTGAACCATTGAGGAATGTTTCGGTCAGCCAAGGTTCAAGACGATTGGCCGTTCTATTAAAAAATAAATAAACAAAAGAAGGCTTCTTGCAGCACGAAGGAACATGTCGGACAGCCAAGATTCACGCCGATTGGCCAGCACCCCTTGACCTGATATTTTCTAGGCCGATTGACCTATTCATATCATGGCTTCTTTCATACTGTACTGCGACTGGACACCTGCTCTGGTTTCCCCTGCATCTCGCTGAGAAGAGTTGGTGTCCCACTCTTTTTGTCATGCCACCTAAATATTACATCTATCTGTTGGCCAGTTGGCAGAGCTTTGGTCAAAATCCGTCCCAAAAAATCAAAATCCGCCCAAAAAAAGCATTGTACAAAATAATCCTTATTTTAACTAAATGGACCTGTAATTTCATTACTTTCTTACTACTTTCTTTCTGTAACTGTAATGGATTACAAATACATTTTTTTTCTATTCTAATGACATAATGCCTTTACATGTTGTCCGTAACTCCCCAAGCCTGAACATGCATGCCTTTCCCTTCTAGCGAGCTGATGTCTTGCTCGGAGGACGGCAGCGTGCGGATGTGGGAGATACAAGACTTGCCCTTAGCCGGAGAGCCCGCCTCTCCAGGTGCTTCGGAAGGCTGCCACGTTCACAAAAATGGCCACTTTTAAACGATGAACGTCATGCCTTCTATTACTCAGGCTTCTTCGGGATGTGGACTTTGGGGCGGTCCAGCAAACAAGCGTGTCCTCCGGCTAAGACCTTGGACGTGCCACCCAGTAAGACGCTGGAGTTGACCGGGGACCTGATTGGACACTCCGGTGCTGTCCAGGTATGTCTCACACAGGCAGGAATGACTATATTTATTCGTGTTTTACTTAAAAAAGGATTCAAAGTTCGGGCCCGTGCCACTACATGAGGCGTAACACTACTGTATTACCGTATTTGCGCCACGATTGGTCAATTGAAACACATTGCTGCCAAGAATTCCCAAATCATTGTACGCAACCAGAATGAATCCGGGTTGCGGCAGTGAGAATGCCTAATGCTATCCACTAAACCACCAGTGAAGTAGATGATGTATGAAAAGGCATTGGATCTTATCTCATTTTCACACACTATATATTCAACAAAATAGTTTTTCGCTAAGTGAATTAAGATAGAGTATCAGTATTGTCATGCTGAAGTCCAGGTTACCTCTGAAGAGTAGCTTGCTTAACACAGAAAACAACGGCGACCAGATGATGTATCGGAGTCAGATCAGGAGGCTTCTCCTGCTCCTGGTATCCATGGAAACTAGTACTATCTCTTTTATGTTGTGTAGCAAACCCCTACCCCAAAAAACATCTGGAGAGGAATAGGCGCCACCAGGCTGTACTTTTTGGAGAGGACGTTGTTGGGCGTCGCCCCAAAATATACGCAGAGAGGAGATATGGCAAAGAGGGAACGCTCTTTTTTGCATTTGAGCAAGCAACATACAAGCAACGTTCATTCGAGCAACGTTCGAGCCATGTTCCTCGTTTCTCTTTTCACGTTGGCATTTATAGTGCGTTCAAAACAAATTTTGTTTTTTCCAGCCGGCTCGCTCAGCATAACAGCTTGTGACTTCCTGCAATAACATCCTGCCAGATGTTTGCACACAATAGGCTATTGTCAAATCCAAGGCTGCTGATTTAGTTAATCCACGACATACTTGCCTAAGACACAGGAAAAATTAAAAAATAAAAGCTAACATCCGCTTGAAATTCACTGAGAATAACAAGAAAACGAGCTAGAATTAAGATGCATGTTGTTGTCTGCATAACACATGATTTTGGGTCTTTTTCATGGCATTGTGCTCAGATGTTTCTCACTTTCCCGGAGAACGGCCTGCTGACTTGTTCGGCCGACCATCAGCTCATTCTTTGGAAGAACGGGGAGAAGCAGTCTCGGCTTCGCAGCCTGGCGCTCTTCCAAAAACTGGAGGAGAATGGCGGACTGTGAAAGGCGATCCTTGAACTTCTCCACGACAGAATGATGAAGAACCCCTCGCTTCAAACATTATAACCATACTTGGAGAAAGTACAAAGTGCTTAGCTCTTCTGGAATGTACGTCATGAAGTTAAGAGCGAGAAGAAAACGCAGAAAAGGTCTTCAAGCTGCTAAAGGCTCCATTAAGTGTTATTGTTACCATAGAGCAGATATCAATTTATCATTGTTTTCCTTTTGTATGTGTTGCTGATCAGGATGTATAAAAGTTCTAATTTATTGACATCTCTACTGGAACATTATTGCTGATTTCGGTTGCCCCTTTCCGTGTTTGTAAACCAGTCAAGTCACATTTTTTTGTTACGCCCTTAATTACAAAAATGTCTCAAAGCAGTCCACAGGTTATTATTACACCATCCCCTGATCTTAAACCAACATGTGGGCAAGGAAAAACTCAAAACCTTAGCATGAGGAAATTAAGAAACCTTGAGAAGGGGCCTCGCATGTGGTAATATTCCTTCCAGGATGACCAGGGTGCAATAAATTTAGCATTTAGTAACAAAACATAAATAATATGTAAAAGATTCTCCCGAAGGTGCATGACAGCAACGACCCCTGGAGCCTGTAAAATTGCCCAAAAAGTCCATAACAGCAATGACGTAGCTTTCCATCACTGTCGGCTGTCTATCTTAAGTATAGATTTAAAAACTTCCACTGCAGATCTTATCTCTCGGGGCAGAGCATTCCACAGCACCGGGGCCGGGATGGAGATCAATCTAGAGCCTGCAGACTTCTTCTTGGCTCTTGGAGTCACAAGTAGACCAGAATTTTCTGAGCGGAGGCTTTGTGTAGCAACATAAAGGGAAATCAAATCAGAGAGATAAGATGGGGCAAGTCCATGCAAAAATTCGTACGTTAGTAAGAGAACCTTAAAGTCACATCTTAAGCTAACGGAGCCAATGGCGCAATTCATGTCAGTTTATACCAACCGACTGACAGAAAAAAAATGTTGATGGTAGACTGTAAAACCTCAAATAAGCACAAAGTATGTGCTAGCAGCAAGATAGGAACTTTTATTTTATATTGTGGAACTATTACGTCAAGGCCGGGATTGACTTGGATGGATCGCGATATGAGTGCACTGCATAGAAGAGGTCTAAATGTAGTGGAAGCTAGCGCTCTTGTTGGTGATTGGAATGAGCGAAGAGGTTTTGTAAAAGGATAGTGGGATGTTTAGACATGTTCTAAGGAATGGGCAGGGCACCTGTATGATGCGGCAGGGGTAAACCAGCGAAAGCTGTCGGGCCCTGTTGTTGAACAAAAGAGTGTGTTGTGTCACCCTGACCCAAGTGGTATGGCCGCTTTCTTGTGTCCCGTTTCATCTGGAGGGACGAAAGCATAACCAACTTGGGTGCCGAGGTGGTTAACTTCTTTGGGTGTTTGGGCATTTCGGTTGGCCATGGTCCAAAAAATGTTGTGTGTGTTTTTTGCTACTTTTTCCCTTTTTATTTTCTTTGTTTTTGTATATGTGTTTGTCTTGCTGTCAGTCACCCCTCTCGAGGGATATGACCAGGGTACATAGACAGATAATATCATTGTTATAATTATTATTTTTAAGGATCTACTAGCTAGAACCAGTGGTAGCAAACAGTCCATAGTGGGCATTTTTGTCATACACACTTCCCTGACACTTACTTAATAAGGCATTTGGAATTCAAGTCAATCTAAACCAGACAATTTACCAGTTATGAAATGAGCATTAAAAACACGGACATTCCTTCTAATGTCCTCGTCCCAGTCAGTTTTCATAGTGGTTTGCAACCACATGCTCCTACGGTGCTTTTGAAAAAGCTTGTTTCCTTTGGGAATCGCAAAACATTTGTGTTTGTTAAAATTGTGACTCGTGCACCCGTACGCACAACACCTCTCCATGTTTTGGTAAATTGCGAATCTAAAAACGCAACTCAACATACATTTCTTCTCTAGCTCTATTCGAACCTATACTCCTACTCCCGCTGTTGTGGGTCAACAATGTGCACACATCCTGTGATTATCCGAGGATGACATAGTCCGGAAAGGCATAGTTTTTATTTGTATTTGTATTTTAGCACTTTATATTAGCAGACCTTAATCAAACAACATTGTTCGTGTGGATATTTTGAAATTAAATCAAGCATATTGTGACAAATATTCCCAAAGCTGTGTGTGTATTTAAGTCTATTGTATGATTAGTTACTGTACTTTAATCCAAGGAGCCTGTCCTGTGCCAGTCAGTAAAAAAACAGTTTGAAATACTAGGTAAACATGAACATAACAATACGTATCACACCAATGTTAATTTTTATTAAAACAAAATCATAAAAATCATGTATTTCTTTTACATAGAAAAATCCTTATCTAAGTTCACCTTCCATGTTTCCTGGCATTTTGCTGGCACTGTTTTTTGTTCGCATTAAATAATATAGTGCCATCTAGTTGTCAAATATTACACACTGGGGCTTTAAAATAAATGATGTGGGTCTCCAAAAAATAATCAAGCTGTTTTGCTTTCATGAGTCAATGAAGGTTCCCGACCCCCGTTCATTCTCGCTAGGTCTTGTCAAATAGCACCATCTAGTGGCACGTTTAGCGTTATTCCTATTTCGCGTTAAAACGTATGGTTTTTGTTTGTCACAAAGTAAAATATCCTGTGTTTTAACAATGTTGACAGTTTATTGATACATTTGGTGCATTTTTGACTCCGATCGTATACATTTCCAGGCTGCTTGGATTTCAAACGTCAAACAAAGAGCAAGTCAGGTGATAAACAAATGAGCACTTTATTAGGCTCGAGTAACGGGAGATACTTCCGGGTCGGATGAGAGCTATGAGGATAAATCAACTGCCAAGGATTGGCGCAGTCAAACTTGACATTTTTCCCCTTCTACTAAAATAATAATAAAAAATAAATCCAGTTGTAAAAGAGTTGATACCTTTAAAAAAAGTGAAGGATCTGTAACGCGGACACTACTTTGGCCACACGCAAAGGATTGTGGGTAACGTAAAGCTAGAGCAAACCCCGCGCCTCTCGTATGCATAAAAAATGTTAAGACTCTCAGAAATGTCTAATAATGTATATTAACTGCTGTTGGGAGGAATAGTTAGGCAGCGGTGTTGTCAACATGAGTGTCAACGAGCATTCCCTGCAAGCGCTGTCCTGGCGGAAACTCTACCTCAGCCGGGCGAAACTCAAAGCTTCCAGCAGGACCTCCGCGCTTCTCTCCGGATTCGCAATGGTGAGATGTCCTAGATGCCTTAAACATTATCATATGAAGTTGCTGAATGCAGCACTATGTCCATTACATCGATTTTGATCCATCTTCTTTCTAATTGTTTATGTTTGTTGCTAGGCAGAGTACTTGGCCGCTAGTCATCCACCAATCACAAATTTAATACTTGCCAGCCACACCCATTCATTCATTTGTTTTCTGCGCCGATTATCCTCACAAGGGTCGCAGCGGTGCTGGAGCCAGCCATCTTCGGACAGTGGGCAGGGGACATCCTGAACTGGTTGCAGAGACAGAGAAATCACTTACTTAATTTATACCTAGGGACAATGAACCTTACATGCATATTTTTTAATGTGGAAGAAAACCGTGCAGGCACGGGAAGAACATGCAAACTCCACACAGTGAGGTCGCGGTAGCTGGAATTGAACCCTAGATCCCTGCACCGTGAGACTACATGATAACCACCCAGCCGCCAAGCCTGCGCCAGCCATACCCATTAGGCCTTAATATCTGGACAATACATTATTTTTTTACTCCTGTTGAAATTATTAGATTGAACTCGCTCAACCTGAACCATGGAATACGGCAGGGGTGCGAAAACTACGGCCCACGGGCCAGATTCACGAATTTCATCCCGCTCGCCAGACAAAAATGAGACGAGCACAAGAAAAAATGAACCCTAATAATATTAATCAATGACCTGCAATTTTAACTATGTCCATTGAATGTTGCCAAAGATAAGCACCACTTCCATAGCTATGTTGGCTGAATACAGTTGATCAACCAGAGAACATTCTAGGAAACGAACCATCCTGATGTTATTTTACCTAAAATGGTAGCCACAAATGCGCCGTTTAATGGAGGGGTGCGTCGTTGGAGGTGTCCTTAAAGAGTTTGAAATTAAATAATTTCTTTGTTAAAGGTGGGGTGCGTAGTTTGAGGTGTCCTTTAAAAAGTTAAACGTTTTCTCTATTAAGTATGTGTTAAGAATTCCCAACTGAGTTCAAAGAGCCCTTATGCTTTATTTTCCATTGCACCTATCTACTTTTATCTTACTTCTATCAGGCCTGTTCGGGGCGTAACAAACCCCTTAAAAATGAAACAAGAAGAAACTGAGAAAGGCATGGAAATTATGTGTTACTCTGCCACCATCTCCTGGCTTCAAGTCATGATTGCAGCCTTAAGTTTTTTAAACCGGCATCCCACCTTGAAGTATGTGTTAACAATGCCCAACTGAGTTCAAAGAACCTTTGTATTTTTTCCTCCCGTGCCTAGCTGTTATTGTCTTACTTTTACATATTCCAGTGACAGAGGTGCATTGCGCTGGAGGAAAGGGGATGGGAAGGAGAGTGATTTCATGCATGTGCTGGCAGTTTTCTTTAAGGAACCCTAATTTAAGAAGAAGAAGATGAATTTACTTTTATTGTCATTCTTGTGCCCATGCACACAGAACGAAATGTCGATACATCTGACCCGCACAGTTAAACTGTAGCGAGCCGATGTAGCCGCAGCCGAACAGGGCGCCGCCATTTTAGACCCAACTGCTGTGTTGGGAGTCATTAGGTGAGCAAACCCCCCAATTCCAACCCTTAATGCCGAGCGCCAAGCAGGGAGGCAATGAGTACCAATGTTGTAAGTCTTAGGTATGACTCGGCCGAGGCTTGAACCAGTGGTTCTCAGATAGTGGGGCTCCACCTAGGGCAGGGGTCGGGAACCTTTTTGACTCAAAGAGCCATAAAAGCAAAATATATCAATTTTATTTTGGGAAAGAGCCACACCATATATTATGAGACAAATTTACTAAATTGCTAAACTCGCGCCCCAGACAAAAGCTTAGTCTTCAGCACATTTATTTTTGATGATTTGATAAAAATTATGAAAAGAGAATAATGCCAGAGCCCGTGTCCTAAAATCAACAAACATACCACTTTAAACTTGTCTCTTTCTTGCAATTACTCAAGATCGGTTAAACTCATTTTGACCCTTTTTTTCATACATATTGGTTTCAAAACCAGATGTAAGCAGTTATTTTGTAAAAACGTCACAACAGTCTGCAAACAGGGAGCCTGATGTTCTTATCTATGGCGCAGACGGCGTAGGGCGAGAGATGGGAGGGAGTGCTTGCACTTTTTGCATAGCTCCACCCATCCCTCCCACTCACCCAATCAAAAAACTTTAAGTTCTCTTCTGGTGTTTTGGCGGATTTACAGTTTGTTCTGTGGATTCATCATAAGGTATCTGAACACTGAAGACAGATAATATAGTGATGTTTTATATAACGGATTATTTAGCGTTGTACAGCCAGAACGAGTTTTTTTTTTGTTTTTTTTTTTGTTTTTTTGTGACACCTTGACTGTAAATTGTAGTGAAAAACGTGCCCTATATATACTGCAAAGTACTGCCTTACTGTTAGCTTTGGTTTGGCTCTGCGTGTATCTGAACAGGATTAGTAGCTCATGTTTTGGACGAGATGGAGAAAATTTGCATGCAATCAAATTTGTTTCTAAGCCACAGGTACTCATAGAAAGAGCCATATATGGCTCGCGAGCCATAGGTTCCCGACCCCTGACCTAGGGGGTTTGAGATAATGAACTTTGTTTTTACTGTCCTAAAATAACGTGCCATTGCACCTCCACTACATTAGGGGGCAGCAGCGCTCTCAATGGCAGAGTGTGCGCTCAGGGGTAAAGCATCCACACTTTGCACATTCATAGCTGAGAGAATGTGTAAAGTGTAGACACGAAGTGTTGCAAACCCTCAAGTAACCCAATGAAAAAATATTTAACGGGAATGAGAAGAAAGGCAGAGATAGATGGGGATGAAGAGTAGAATGAAAGTCTCCCGAAAGCTAAGATGTGGAGGTTTATAGAAGCATATGTAGCAATCGGCTCCACTGCAACCACTTTGTTAGACAAGGAAATAATGGTGTGCACGCTGTTTAAAAATATTGGCAGCGGACAGCATGAAGCCAAATTAAATAAGCTGTCAATCAACGACGTTGCACCAAAATCTGGCTGCTAAGACGTGAGAGGTTTTCTTTTTCTGAAGGGGGGTGTGACAGAAAATAATTGAGAAGCATTGTTTCAAGGCAGTACGATTGCACTCACCTGGAATCAAAAACACACAATTAAAAAGATAGCACCTGGGTGTCTTTGCAGGAGTTTAAAGAAGCTTTAGCTCTTTTTCATAATAGATTGGAAATCGAATAGCCTACTTCCCAAATTTAGGTAAACAATTTCATGAAAAAGATACAAATAAAAAGCAGAAACAGTACATCAATATTTTCAATAATTTATTGTAATGCTAACATAATATGTTTAAAAAGTACTTTAAAAATGTGTTGATATTTTGTTATCTTTTTTTTATCCCTCCATGTATCCCATAAAAAACAGATTTTTAATTTTAATAATGGCCAAAAATAAGATATCTGGCTACATTTTTCTCCTCTTACTCTTGATTAATTTTATTTGTTAATGTATTAAAGTTCATTAAATAAAACACTTTTGAAGAAGCCCTAATAAGTTTTGCAATGCAAATGATCAAATTTGGTGGGGAGTTATTACCTTGCCATTACTTTCACTTAGTCTATCTGTAAATAAATATTTTTCTTTCTAGATTTTGAGTGTTTCAAAACCAATTACAGTGAAGAAAAGAAATATTTGAACACCCTGCTATTTTGCTATTTCTCCCACTTAGAAATCATGGAGGGGTCTGAAATTGTCATCGTAGAGGGATAAACTAAAAAGAAAAATCCAGAAATCACAATGCAAGATTTTTTAACGATTTATAAGTGTGATACAGCTGCAAATAAGTATTTGAACGCCTGTGTATCATCTAGAATTCAGACCCTGAAAGACCTGTTAGTCCGCCCATTAGAAGTCCACCTGCACTCCATAATCAGATGCTCCTGTTTGAGGACCTTTGCTGCACAAAGACACCTGTCCAACCAATCCAATCAGTAAAACTTTAACTTGTCCAAAGACACCAGAGACAAAATTGTACACCTCCTCAAGGCTGGAAAGGGCTACTGAGCAATTGCCAAGCAGCTTTGTGAAAAAAGGTCCACTGTTGGAGCAATCATTAGAAAATGGAAGAAGCTAAACATGACGGTCAATCTCAATTGGAGTGGAGCCCCATGCAGGATAATACCCCGTGGGGTCTCAATGATTCTAAGAAAGGTGAGGAAACAGCCTGGAACTACACGACGTCAATGACCTGAAAAGAACTGGGACCACCTTTTCTAAGGTTGCACCTACAATAAAAAATTCTGACCCCTCCATGATTTCTAAGTGGGAGAAATAGCAAAATAGCAGGGTGTTCAAATACTTATTTTATTCACTGTATATGAAATGGTCCCTTTATAGACAAATATAAAACAATAACCAGTGCAGGTAAATGCAAACAAGAAAAAAATTGTGTGCCTTATGGTAAATGGTCTGCATTATGTAGCGCTTTTCAAGTCTCTGAAAACGTCCCAAAGCGCTTTACAATGTGCTTCACACACAATTAACGTAAATTCCGGACTATAAGCCGCTACTTTCAACTTTCAACCCTGCGGCTTATTCAGTGATGCGGCCAATTTATGTAATTTTTCTAACGGCCGCTAGCGGCGCTCGAGTGTTGCTACCATTAACTGCCCTGTCAAAGCTGTATTATTATTATTAAAGCTTTGAAAACTCTCGGTGTACCGTCTTTCTTTGTAAATATGTGTAACCCATGTATAATATGTATTTGCAACTGTATATTTTCGGAATGTATTTATTTGTATTTACTTTAGACACTTATTCTGATATGTTTTGCACGGGTGAACGAAAAATGAGGAGCGGAACAAACGCGGGGTGCCGAGTTTAAGTGGGGACCGCTAAAGGTGAGGGGCAGACAAGGAAAGAAGAGGGGGTAAAAAGTTGGTTAAAGAAAAAGGAGTTGCGTGAGTAAATGTGTTCATCTGATATATTTTTCCCACCCTTACCTTTTGAAATATACACTTTTTTCCTTGGATTACTTTCAACAGGACCTGGACTCTGCAGGTCTGCATCAAACCCTAAGTACCGGTATCATTTTCCATTCATTTTGCCGGCTGTGGTTTTTGGACTGTGGACTTTAATGAAGGACATTTAGTTTGAAATCGGGTTTGGGTTAATTTTGTGTCTGTGTTACATGTTTAAATGTGGGCGCATGCGGCTTATATACAGGTGCGGCTTGTCTCATCTCATCTCATCAGCCGTACCGCTTATCCTCATTAGGGTCGCGGGGGGGGCTGGAGCCCATCCCAGCCATCTCCGGGCAGTGGGCAGGGGGCACCCTGAACTGGTTGCCAGCCAATCGCAGGGCACACGGGGACAGACAACTCATTCGCTCATTCACACCTAGGGAAAATTTGGACCGGCCAATTCACCTGAAATGCATGTTTTTGGAACGTGGGAGGAAACCGGAGTGCCCGGAGGAAACCCACGCAAGCACGGGGAGAACATACAAACTCCGCACAGGAAGTCTCGAGCTGGATTTGAACCCACGACAGGTTCCCATGACATGAACTGTGCCGCACAAGCGCTAACCACTGCGCCGCCGTGCTGCAGTGCGGATTGTGTATGTACAAAATTGGTTTTCCTCTTAAAATGTGGTGGGTGCGGCTCATAATCAGGTGCACTCTATAGTCCGGAATTTACGGTATTACACATACTGTAGGGCATAATGCGCACCCAAACTTGAAATTCATGCATGTTATACAGTATATTACACATCTGTAATACTGACTATAAACTGTATGTTCCTATGCCCCGCCATCTCCACCTTAGACTGGATTAACGTCGTATCCTGGGAGTTTTATTATGTTATCCTTGTACCTCGTGTATTGCCTAGGTACTAGATTTAAGACTATCGGCATATCCAAAGAAATTAAATGCCTCATGCAGATTTTTTCAAACCGATGCAGCCCTTTTCCCACTCCTTGAATACGGGAAGTAACCATTTGCGTGTTAATGTTCAGGTGGCCATGGTGGAAGTGCAGCTGGACAACAGCTACCCGTACCCACCCGCCCTTCTGATCGCCTTCAGTGCCTGCACCACCGTCCTGGTGGCCGTGCACCTTTTCGCCCTGATGGTCAGCACCTGCATCCTTCCCAACATCGAGGCGGTCAGCAACGTGCACAACATCAACTCTGTGAGCGAGTCTCCGCACGAGCGCATGCATCGCCACATCGAGCTGGCCTGGGCCTTCTCCACAGTCATCGGCACGCTGCTGTTCCTGGCCGAGGTGGTGCTCCTCTGCTGGGTTAAGTTCCTGCCCGTCAAGCCCAGCAAAGGCGCCAACAACACGGTATCGGCGGGCGTGGCCGCCGCCATCACCTCAACCTCTATTATGGTCCCCTTCGGCCTGGTGTTCATTGTTTTCGCCGTGCATTTTTACCGCTCGCTGGTCAGCCACAAGACAGACCGACAGTTCCAGGAGCTGGAGGAGCTCTCCAACCTCACCAGGCTCCAGAACGAGCTGGACAATAGAGGCGAGTTTATCTATAATTCGCCAAGCTTACATTTTCCTTAAGGCTTACGCAAGAGAGGTGTTGAGTGACAGTTGTTTAGAAAAACTTGGCAAATCTTGAGTTTACTGATTGTATTTTATTGCGCACACAACATCGAGTATCCAAAAAACATCTAAAACAAAGAGTCAAATTTTGGCCAACATCTGGTGCAACCAGTTTTAGTTTGATTGCTGCATTTGACTATCAGTGAAAATTCAAAACAACCCAAAAAGGATAATCACTGTGCAAAATCCTTTAAAGCAGTGTTTCCCAACTGGTGGGCTGGGACCCAAAATTGGGAAGTGGGCCTTTGCCCTGGCACAATAATCCTAGAAGAAGAAAAAAAAAACAGAGGGTCAATTAAACCATAAATTGTGATAATGCCCTGCTCAATCTTTTCTTCCTGTTCACTCCATCGGCGCTGTCCAATTTGTGTTTAAGTGGGACCACATCTCAATTTACTGTGATTTCTTTTTGTTTTATTTCCCTTTTCTGCCATTAATAATAGGGCTCAAGAAAGTTAGTGATCAGGGGAAGGAAACGCGGGAAACAGTGACAACAATGATTGAGTCAAAATCAGGGTTCCCGCAGATGCTTGAAAAGTCTTAAAAGGTATTTAAAAGGTATTGAATTCATGATTCTAAAAATAAGGCCTTATTTGGCATTAAAATGTCTTGAATTCGGTTTTCAAAAGTCTTAAAAATTATAATGCAAAAATATAATAAAATTTATAATTTTTCCACATCCAGCGGATGTTTTTTTTCCAGGCATGTGTTTGGATGATACTACACTCAAAATTAAAGTAAGCATTTGTTTGAAATTCCCTTTAATTCATGTGTTTTTTTTTTGTTTGTGTTTTTCAATTGTGGGATTTTTTTTGTCAACTTGATCTTAAATTTGATCTCAAAAGGCATTTAAAAAGTCTTGATTTTAACTTGCCTTTAGCTGGAAATATTGTAGGAGTGAAACACTGCTTGAAGGTACAATAAATGACTTAAATATGTTATATTTCTATCTTTTTACTATTATATGGAGCTTTATTATCTACACAAATAATTGTCGTTTAGGTACACGATATTTTTACATTTTTTGAGTATGAACTCCTTTTAGCATGCCATTATATACGGTATTTAAATTCGTTTTTGTTTTGCTGGTTATTTTCCATCCATACAGCCATTATCTGCACCGCTTATCATAAGTAGGGTCGCGGGGTTGCTGGAGCCCATCCAAACCATTTTTGGGCAGTGGGCAGGGGACACCCTGAACTGGTTGCCAGCCAGTCGCGGGGCAAATAGAAAAAGACAAATCACTCCCTTATTCTCACCTAGGGACAATTTGGACCGGCTAAACAACCTGACATGCATGTGTTTGGAATGTGGGAGGAAACCCACGCAGGAAAACATGCAAACTCCGCACAGGGAGGCTGCGGTAGCTGGACTTGAACCGTGAACATCTGCACTGTGGGGCTGGTTATTTTGTTGTAAAAAAATGTGAATAGATTCCACCCTCTCTGCTTTAAGCTGCACAATTCCTTTCATCAATACATTTGAAATGTGAAATGTTTTTCGGCAATTTGAATCGCAGCTTGTCCTTTGGGTGGAATGGGCGGGTCTTTAAGTGTAGAACAATTGCTTTAAAGGGGCATTGTGTATTGTTTAAGACCTTCTAGTGTAAAAAAAACATCCATTCATAAAACAAACTACTGGTTTGAATAATAATAAAAAATACACTATCATATAGATGCGCGTTTTCTTTCAACTTTCTCTAGTGTTGAGAAATTTACTTTACATGAGTCTTACCTAGAGGGAGCTGAAATGATTGTCGGCCATCTTGCTGCTAAGTCTACCCCCAAAAACAAAAATCTTGCAAATGGCTGTGAGAAAAAAAAGAAAAGAAAACTGTTGCGGTTTGGTCACTTTAAGTCTCCATAGTTTGCATTCTTCCTTGTACTTTGGAGCGCTCATTTTTAGTCGCATTACGCAGTACGACAGCTATTGGTCAGATTTTACAGAGTCCATTTGAGCTTTGGATTTTTGAGGATACACGTAGCAGCAAGATGACGGACAAGCATTTCATCTCATAGCTGCACCGCTTATCCCCAGTAGGGTCGCGGGGGTGCTGGAGCCCATTCCAGCAATCATTGGGCAGTGGGCAGGGGACACCCTGAACTGGTTGCCAGCCAACCGCAGGGCACACAGGGACAGACAACTCACTCGCTCATTCACACCTAGGGACAATTTGGACCGGCCAATTCACCTGAAATGCATGTTTTTGGAATGTGGGAGGAAACCGGAGTGCCCGGAGGAAACCAACGCAAGCACGTGGAGAACATACAAACTCCGCACAGGAAGTCTGGAGCTGGATTTGAACCCACGCACGAGGTTCCCAAGACATGAACTGCGCTAACCACTGCTCCGCCGTGCTGCCTGGACAAGCATTTCAGCTCCATCTAAATGAGACTTATGTAAAACAAATATAATTATTTCCATCAACTAGAATTTAAAAACAAATGTGTTTATATAATAGTTTGTGTATTTTTTCTTTTTATTCAAATCAGTACGGTTTTCTTTCATGAATGAAGTTTTTATTTTTTGAACATTAGGAGGCATTAAATCATCACACAGTGCCCCTTTAAAACTTTGAAAATCGGATCTTTGAGCGATTTTAATCCGAAAAGGTCAAAGATGACGATACTTTATACTTGCAATTGCTGTCCTTGAATCGATACCTCTTGATAATCACTCAACTATTTTACGTCCTTGATGAACCGTGTATTCCGACTTTAATTCCAAGAATAAAAGTCTTGAGTTTGGGCTGGTTACCTAAACTTAATGGTGGCAACGCGGATCAGTCTTCGAATTTTTTTGAACGTTCACAGGTTGAGCATTTAGGTTTTACTCCAAGTATTTACTCTGAAAACACATTGTACTGCCAAATAATTAGGAATCCAAACAATGGGCCTTTGGCTTTCAACTCAAATCCCGCCTGATTGATTTCCTCCTTGTTTCGATTGTTTAATAAGGCGGTTTTCTGAGTACAGTGAGTGCGAAATATCACTTTTAATACACTCTATACACAGGATACTTTTTCTTAGACATCTTTTATTTAAACTTTAGCTGACTGTAACTCTTTTTCTGCTATACAGTTGTAGCGAATATGGGTGGTAAATCAAGTACTCTAACAAACAATTTATCGACCAATTGAATTAAAGAGCCAAGTTTAATTTTTTCAAAAACTCGTCTCGCTTTTTTGGAGCACCACATACGTTTTTAGATCATTATGTCTTGAAAACGGATGAAAAACCTTGTTTAGTTATATATATATATATATATATATATATATATATATATATATATACACACAGTATACTTTAATCAAGACACACACACACTCTTGGATTAATGGACTTTTACTCATCATCTCCTGAAGAAGCTTGAATAGAACACAAAACACTAATAAGAAAATAAACCAAAACGAACTAGAAGTTGAGAACTTAAACTGGCATCATTTGGATAGACAACCACGTTGGCTTGATTATTACGTTATTGTATTTTGATAGAATTTCCCCCTTTTATGTCACACCAATACCTAGCAACAACGAGATGGTCTGTGAAGTTGTGCTTCAACGAAGATGACGGCCTAGTCTTTATGTTCTCGGCTGTAGAGCGATGAGGAATCCTGTTAGGCCTGGTACGAGGACCACAGGATGCAGTGTCGAGGTTGACTGCTGCTGGCTTGAGGCTTTTCTGAGGTCGCTGGCTTAATCTAGCTTGGCTGCTGACTTGGCAAGGTTCTCTGGCTGCTTCTGGAGCTGAGACTTGATCAGGACCGGCCATGATTTTGGTCCAGTTCTTCTTGTTAGGATATGCCCTGTTGCCTTCTGGCTGGCCAAATTCCTTGCAAGGTGAGACGTGTACCAGCTTTTGGTTCTGGTCTCCTGGTAGGTGCAGACCCCCTGTGGTGGAGTTGTCACAGCAACCTTTGATGCGCAAATCCCCCTCCTCAACCTCACATTCCACCACTATCAGTCAAATAACATATCTATGTGATTGACTTAAAACACAGTATCACCTCACATGTTTTTACATTGTTTGATCAATTTCTGACATTGTAAAACAGAATTCTGACCAAATGTTGAATGTTCTACACAATAAATGACTTTAACAGTCACTGGCTATTAATAAGTAAATATTAATGGCAGTGAAAGTGTTAACGTGAAGGGACAAAGCTGAAATTTGACCCAAATTGTGTGTAGTCCTCATGAGACAACCTTTCCCTCACCGACTTACATTTCCCCTACTTCTCGAATTATTTATTTTAGGTTGTGAAATGTATGTCACTGTATTCCGTGACACTTAAAACCACAAAAAGTCTTGAATATGATTGTTTTCATTCACCTCTTGTGTCTGTACTGCTTAATATCAATTCCACTTAGGCTGAGCCCAATTATGTACACTGGACTGATGAATGCAGGTTTATGTTGTTATTATTGCAGTTTTTACATTTTTTTTCTCACAAGTTGTGAAAGAAAAACACAGTGTATTTCTAACATGTATCACTATTTATTGTATGCTGTCAATGTGAGTTTTGATCGCAAGCAGCTGGAAAAAAAAATAACTTGTGAGGCCAAAGCTAGCCTGGAAAACCGAACCAGGCATTTTGGCGTCAGTGCCTTTTATGAGTATCAATAGAGATGAAGACATACAAAGTACTACAATTTGTCCTATATTTCCCACCGATAAAAGTGGATCCAACAGTCAGGTGTGCACTGCCTGGGCTTGTTGTAGAACTGTCTGTACATCCATAAGTTCGATCTAGGGGGAATAAATGAAGTGTGTAAATCATATGACAGTGAAAAGTGAGTTGTACATAGCAGCCATTGATGCAGGTGACAATACAAAGCTCAACTTAGAGTGACTCTACTTGCTTGTCGCTGTTTTACATTAAAATGTAAATAAAATATTTTAACCTGAACGTGTCATTAATATATTTGTATTACCGTAAAATCCGGACGATAAGCCGCTACTTTTTCCCCCCAAACTTTCAACCCTGCGGCTTATTCAGTGAAGCGGCCAATTTATGTAAATTTTCTAACGGCCGCCAGCGGCGCTCGAGTACAAAAGGTAAAATTTAGACCGGTGGAATATATGCGCCGAGGAAGACTGCAACTTCTTAGCTTGTGCACAAATTAAATTAGCGTAGAAATATCCTCACCTTGCAAATTGCATAAAGAAAGGCACATGACGCAGCTTTCAAGCTAAATGCAATCGAGCAGTCCGATAAAGAAGGAAACAGAGCTACTGCACGTAAACGTAAACTAACGTGTTTTTGATAAAGGAAGCGTGGGACGACGTCTATATGACATAGTCTCTTTCCCATACTGGGGAAGACGACTTTGATGACGTTAGTTATATGGAGGAAGATGAGGACGGTTTACCGTGATTACTACAAGTACGGTATGTTTTTTTAATACAGCCGTTTACTGTGTCGCGAGCGTGTTGCTAGTAGCGTTTTGCTACCCTTCTCAGGCACGGTTTGGGATGAAAGTTATAATATTATTATTAAAGCTTTGAAAACTCGGTGTACCGTCTTTCTTTGTATATATGTGTAACCATGTATGATATGTATTTGCAACTGTAGATTTTTGTAATGTATTTGTTTTAGAAACTTATTCTGATATGTTTTGCATGGGCAAATGAGAAAGAAGGGGCGGGGCAAACGCGGGCTGACGGGAAGTGGAGTAAAGGTGAGACGTGTTTGTGGTCGCGGCCGACAATAGTGGATATATATTTTTCCCACCCTTACCTTTGGAAATATACACTTCTTTCCTTGGATTACTTTCAACGGGCACCGGACTCTGCAGGTCTGCATCAAACCTTAAGTACCGGTATCATTTTCTTTTCATTTTGCGGGCTGTAATTTTTGGACTGTGTTGGGTATGGGTTCATTTTGTGTTTGTGGTGCATTTTTGCAATGTGGGCGCATGCGGCTAATATACAGGTGCGGCTTGTGTATGTACAAAATCGGTTTTCCTCCCGAAATGTGGTGGGTGCGGCTTATAATCAGGTGCGCTATATAGTCCGGAATTTACGGTACTTGGTAACGTCACAATTTTTAACATTTTTGTATCCACCGTACCTGTGGAATCAAGCACCTATCGGGTTGCGCCGCATGGTCTCTCCCCCAGTCCTCCAGTGTCCCACATTTGGCGTCCCCTCGTACCCAGAAGCCATCGTAGAGCTGGGCCTTATCACTGTAGAACAACTTCCCCTTGCCGCTTTTCTTGCCGTCCTTCCAGGAACCTTCGTACCGGTTGCCATTTGCTTTGGGCAGACAGATGAGATTTAGAATTTGTAAGATTTGCTCATGTTCACTTTAGGATGTGCAGTGGAACCTCTAAAGCAGCCTGAGCAAACTGCAGCCTGTAGGCCACATATAGCCGATTAGGCTTTTGAATTAGCCCAGCTGAACGAAAATGCATTAGTAAAAATATCAAGTTAAAAAGTACTACCAATACTTTTTCTGTAACGCCCATATTTCCCACAATTGGGGCATGCTGAGACACATTCATACAACTGGAATTGATACCATCAAACAGTGTTCCCTCTAAGCTGCGCATGCGCAATTGCGCACCGCTCGCACATTCTCAGCGCACAAGAAAATCTAGCCAGCGCACAAAAATGAGGGCTCAAAATTACTTATTAAGAAGCGACTTAAGTCAAAGTTACAGTGCATGAAGGTAAAAATACACGGGTTCACCTGACGTTGTATCCTAAATGCGGTATTTTGAAGTCGAGTCGAAGTTAAACGAAGTTGAGTAAAGTTAGTAGAGAACCGGCTTCTTCGACTCGGCTCACTAAAAGGAACCGGCTCTTTCGGGTCCTAAACGGTTCTTCAGGTTGTTTTTGCTTCTTTAATCCCAACATGACCAAATATTATGTAAAATTATGCACAACATGACTTAAAGGAAGGGGTGAATAGAACAAAAAAGAAAAAAATACCAAAAGGAAAAAGTAATGAAAAGCTGAGAAAAAAAAGAAACAAAAGGAAGAGAAAAAAAGAAGGACAATTTTAGAAAAAAAGCCAGCAAAAAAGAAAAGAAAGAAATGTAGGAAGAAAGTAAATAGAGAACAAAAAGAAAAAGTAACAAAAAAGTAAAAAAAAACACAGAAAAAGGAAGAAAAAGTTTGTGTTGCATTCAAATAACTTCCAATTATATCAAGTGAATCTTGTTGCCAACATTGTACTTCCACAAAAAAATGTGATTAAGTACAGTTCTGTATCTTACAACCGACTAAATAAGCCCCCAAAAATGTTAATATTATGCGACAAAATATATCAGGAAATAAAAAGAAATGTATATCTTGTGAAAGAAATGTAAGAACAAACGACGTTTGTAGGCCGTACAACCTTTGCAATAGTACATGAGTCAATTCATTCAAAAGAGAAAAATCATTTTGCATTGCCGGAAACTCAGCAAAATGTAACTTGATGTCAAGTTTTTGGACCACACTTGGGATTATGGTTGCTCACTGTTGTTTCAAGCGTTGCTCACCGACTTTGTGTGAACGCTCTGACCCGTGGAAAATTAGAGGGAACATTGCCATCAAAGCTTCCCTTTACTTCCATTTTGACTCCATTATGGGTTAGGCCCTTCATTAATAATGAGTAGAGCCAAGTACAGTAAATGAAAAATGGACAGCGCACCATAAGATTGGAGAAATGACAGAGCGATCATGACGGTTATCAGCAGCTGCGATACACGTTACAAACAAACAAGTGCTAAAGAAATACTCATTATTTGATGACAGACAAGTAGCCCTTTAAAAACATTCAACAAGCTCATAAATCAGTGGTTCTTAATTGTTGATGAGAAAAGTCACCCGTCCAAGCACAAGCTTATTATCGACCTTGGTGACACAACAATTAAAACATATATTCTTAATAAACAGCTGCCCAGTAAAGTGTACATTACTCAAGCCCAACATTAAAACATTGTAAATATAACAGCTAATATTTTTCTATATTTTGCTGAGGTTTTGAGTTGTTCCTTGCCCGCATGTTGGTTTAAGATCAGGTAAATATGTATCGTATTTTCCGCACTATAAGGCGCACCTAAAAGTCTTAATTTTTTTCAAAAGCTGACCATGCGCCTTATAATACAGTGCGCCCTATATATGGATCAATATTAAGTCGCATAGTCTTGCAACTAATGCAAGCAGCCGCTGACTAGATTTTCCCCCGAACGCGAAGTAGTCTGCGGTGTATGCTGGGATTTATATACCGGCGTTCATTGGCTAACCAATGTGTCAATCATCATTTGAATCGATCACTATTGGCTAAAGTTATTCGGAGGTAAAGGGGGCGGATCCTTTTTATCATTTACAGGCTCGCATAGGCTAAAGGGGCAAAACAAACCCTGCAATTGGCCGAAAAAGATGTGTCAATCATCAGTTGAATCGATCACTATTGGCTAAAGTTATTCGGAGGTAAAGGGGGCGGATCCTTTTTATCATTTACAGGCTTGCATAGGCTAAAGGGACAAAACAAAGCCTGCAATTGGCCGAAAAAGATGAATGTGAATAGCATGTTGGGTAGAACTACGGCATAGAGTTAACAGTATTTTACTATTCTGTACTGTATTTGTAAATATTTTACTCTCCTGGATTTACTACACTCACGGATATAAGAGGACCATGGTTGCACATTATTATTGAACACAACGACTTCGGTGAGCTACTCCGGCTATATATTTTCCCAGTATCTTGTTTCAGAGTGATATCGATGTTTCTGTGATGGGTCTTTTTTTAAATTCAACTCAATTCCAAGTGTTTGTCGTCATATGCACAGTAAAGTTGCGAGCGAAAAAGAAAATAGAAACTAAGGAATGGTTGGCATTTCTTGAATCCCAAGACTTTAACCTTCCGAATGATGGAACGATGGATTTGAGTGACATCGTACAGACACCGCATCCGCACGTGTCTACGACACGTATTTGCTTCTTTGCAAGCTTTCGGAATGTTAAGGGGGTAATAAGTTGGACTGAATCATCTGACTGTTTTGTCCACGTTCCCATTGTAGCGCCTTATAATCCGGTGCGCCTTATGTATGGAAGATATAGGACCAAAAGCTATTTTTTGGGGGTGCGCCCTATAACCCGGTGCGCCCTATAGTGCGGAAAATACGGTAATTGTAATCCTGTGCAGTCCTTTGAGACATTTTTGTGATTAAGGGCTTTATAAATAAATTGGACTTGACTTGTTATTGTACTTATACTGTATACATTAACAAAAAAAAGTGTTGTGGTACAAAAATCAAATGTTATTATTTAGCACTCTATTAGTAGAAAAAAAAACATCATACATGTATTAAAAAAGCAATAGTATTTTAATATTAAACAAAAATACATGAACTATCTTAGAAACGTTTTTTTTTCAAATATTCACTAGTTGAGAAAGTTGCAATTTTTTTTATATACAATGAGCCTCGCCTAGCTAGCGGGAGCTGACATGACTGTCAGTCATCTTGCTGCTGCGGGTACCACAAAAAGCAAACATTCTAAAAAGTTGTGCAAAAAAAAAGAAGAAAAACAGTGCGGTTCGGTCACTGAGTCGCAGTAGTTTGTATTTTTCGTTGTGCTTTTTAGCTCTCATTTTCGGTTGTGCGACACAATACACTGACATTTATTCTTCAAATAATTTGCGCTGTCCCTTTAAACATAAAAACCTGAGCTTGCCATTTGCATTTGGAGTTTTTTCAGCCCATTTCATCAAATATAGTTCTTTAAAAAAGGGACATGACTTTCCTTTCATTTTACATTTTTCAAAAACAATTTCATGATTTGTATCGGATTGAGACATTATCAATCAATCAAATTAATCGTTTGCCAACCCCCTGCTTGCATGCATGGAGGTTGAGACAGCTTCCTCTTGATTTTATAAAGAAATAACAGGACTTTTTCTAAAAGGCATCTGTTTTGAGGTGTTTGTTAAGTTTTCAGCAGCGAATCAAGAGCTGTGTTACCGTAACGAAGGATTCCAAGACCATGCTCTTGGTCCTTCGACCACTCTCCCTCGTAGATGTCTCCATTGTCGAAGAGCATCCTTCCCCAACCGACGCGCTGGTCCTCCCTCCACTGGCCCTCATACACACAACGGCCATGGTACAAGTAGATGCCGTGTCCCTATTGGAAGGAAGAAAATGAGATAGGGGCAGGACCTGGCACACCATCTTCCCCCAGAGAGCGCCAACCAGGTGTGGAACTGGACAGACCTGTGCCTGATATCCCCAGACCTGGTTGTGATATCCCTGACCTTGCACTCCAATCCTCGAGGCCCCCATGTCCTGCCTGATTTTTGAGGCTTCCCTGCTCCAATACAGGTGATTCCAAACTCCTGCTAGCGTGCTGATACTTTGTATCACCTAAGACTAAGAGGTGAAAGCTCCAAAGTCATGCAGGACATGTAACCCTCGAGGACCTGAGTGTCCAGGTCCACTTTATACAGACTGCTTGGACAGTAGACTGGGTTAGGTCATTGCCATTGTCTTTCTGGTTGCATGTAATTTATGTGGTCTTCTATCTCACGTCCCAAGCACTTTTGTCTCAGTGTCTTATAATTTTTAAAACAAAAAATGTTGTTGTAAAAGGATAGTGGGATGTTTGGACGCGTTCTAAGGGATGGGCAGGGCACCTGTATGATGCGGCAGGGGTAAACCAGTGAAAGCTGTCGGGCCCTGCTGTTGAACAAAAGAGTTTCATCTGGAGGGACGAAAGCATGACCAACTTGGGTGCCGATGTGCCTAACTTGTTTGGGTGTTTGGGCATTTGGGTTGGCCATGGTCCAAAAATGTTTGTGTGTGTTTTTGCTATTTTTTTCCTTTCTTTCTTTTCTTTGTTATTGTATGTGTTTGTCTTGCTGTCGGTCACCCCTCTTGAGGAATATGACCAAGGTAGATAGATAGATAGTCTTATAATTTCAGTGTACCGAACCCTTGCCCACCCTTCCAGATCACGATAACTGCCTGACGAACCTTTGAATTTTTAGACTCACTAGAACACAGAGCCTTTGCCTGCATCTTGGACTGCAACTGTTGCCTCGCCACCTCACTTCATGTGTACTAAACCTTTTCTGAATAAAAGACGGTTTGCTATACTAACCAGTGTTTGTGTTTCCAAGCCAGCCCAAGTCGGTTCTTGAATGAACAAACTAGCACAGAGCCAAGGAGACAGTGTTTAAATAGTGACGAAAGAGGGTTGTAAAATGGGAAATCAGGACAAGTGGCCGCAGCTGTGAGGAAGACACCCAAAAGTAAGTCACCAAATGAGGTAAGGTTAAGAGAGATAGGAGAGAAAGAAAAATGTGATGTAGAGGGAACATGAAGAAAGGGCTGTATTTCTGAGCTTACAGACCAAAAAATCAAAAAAGACAGATTGAGATTTAGCAATAGGCAATAATTGGGTGACACCACCAAAGACTTTTATGTTGGCTCACAGTTTTTGTTATGGTTTAATTTTGCTTACTCATTTCTAACTTATTGCAAATAGAAAAAAAGATCTATACCAGCTAGACATGAAAACTGCCAAGCTTTGGTCTAATGTCTCTCAAGATAAATTCAGTTTTGTCTATTGTAAATCTGTTTTCCTGATTACTGAGGCAAATACTGACGGTCTATGACAATATTGTAAACCTACTGGATGGCTTGACTTAATGTTAGCTTGCTCATTCTATCACTTATTCTATCTTTTGGGCCGGATGTGTGCGCCGAATCAGAATACTTGGTCTCACTATCGCTCTCTGCCATGAGGCAAGAGAATTACGTGCCTCACTTTGCATCTCCAGATGCTCAGCACTGTTACACACTATATTTCAATAGTATAAAAATAAAACAATGTAGAAATTCAGCAATTTAAAAAAGAAGAATCATCAAGTTAAATGAGAAAGGACTTTGACACTGAATAAAGATAAAAATCTAATTTCCACGTTGACAGGTGAGTCACAGTCTCACCTGCCTCCCTTGACTGCACGTCACTGGAATAAAGTGCATTAAATAACACAAAATTTTGGGTTTGTATCAATTTCAATGACTCCAACTTGGCTATTGCACAAATTTCTACAGCGTCTGAAAAAATATCTTACGCACATGCTTCATCCCTTTTTTCCATTCTCCGCAGTACTGCTTTTCATACGTCTTGGTGTTGGGTAGAAGAATACTCAAAGTTCCAAATCCATCCTGTCTTCCCTTCTTCCACTCACCGTTGTAAATGGCGCCGGACGCCTTCCACACCTGAATCCCCCACCCTTCAACGTTAGCAAATAAGGTGAATCGGTATGATTTTTTCTTTTTTTTTTTTCTTTTTTGGTAATCGTGTGTCGAGCCTACCGTGCTTCTTGTCATTGAGCCACTCCCCTGTGTATTCATCTCCATTGATGGAGAACACAGTGGAACGCGGTCCACATTTTTTAGACTGATTTACCAAAGAAGCAGAACGTGACGGGTTCCGTCGAGCTGCTTTAAGGAACGGCATTCTGGCACAAAAAAAGAATAGTGAGTTTTAAGTTCACACTTTAGTAGACACTCTAAGTAAGGCGAGAAGACAATGGATTTTGAACTTGCAAGGAGGACCGGGAGAGAGGATCTCAGATAAGAAAATTCTCTCTTCCTAAAGTCCTCAATGAGCTCCCTTGTTATTAAATCTTCAAGGTTGTAAAAAAACAGATGAGACCTAAATTCAAGTCAAGTCGGGGGTTATGCATAGCCCTTAATCATAAGGAGTCTCAACCACAGACTGTCACGAATGCCATGGCGCCCAATTGGCCCCGCCCTTGTGGCGCCAGCTGCGGCTTGTTGACAGATTGGCTTCCCTTCTATTTAATCTCAAGGCTCTCACTCACGCGCAAGACGTGAGTTTAGACTCTGTCCGATTTCCTGCTTGTGTTTCCTGTCCGGTATTTTTCCCGTCTATTTTGTCCTGTTTAATATCGATCTCCAGTTTCGTTCCCGTCTAGTTTGTCCTGTTTAATTTCAAGATCCAGTTTTGATATCAATCCTGTCAGTCTTGTCCTGTCTGGTATCGACCCCATCTGTCCGATATCTGGTCGTGCTATTGGTATCGATTGTGAAAGGATGAATTTCATTCGGACTTTTACATTGGTGCTTTTTTTGCATTTGTGATTGTCATGAACAGGATCAGGACCCAAACGCGTGATGATTCTCACACAAGCCTTTTATTTTACGGGAAATGGGGAGTCATGCACGTTAGGCAGCAGTCTGGCGTGAAATGATAGGAAACCAGAGACCGACAAGATCAATACCAATTGCCCGAGTAGATATCGGACAGATGGGGTCGATACCAGACAGGACGGGACAGACAGAATTGATAATGAAACAGGATATCCAAAATAAACAAGACAAACTAGACTGGAACGAAAACTGGAAACCGATATTAAACAGGACAAAAATAAACGGGAACAATACTGGACAGGGAATACCAACAGGGAACAGGACCGAGAAAAAACCCACGTCTTGCGGGGCAGAGGTAGGTTGACGGACTGACAAACGGAGAGTAAAAACACTGAACTTAAATAGAAGGAAAGCCAATCTGTCAATGAGCCGCAGCTGGTGCCACACGGGCGGGGACAATTGGGCACCATGGCAACCGTGACAGTGATAGTGTTAAATGTTCACTGTTGTTTTCAAGCAATGTAACTTTAGTTAACACAACTATTTTTCTTACTTTAGTTTTTGTTATGGTTTAATTGTGCTTACTCATTTGTAACTTATAGCAAGTGGAAAAGAGATCTATACCAGCTATATGTGAATCAATGCTTATCTTTGGTCCAATGACTCCCAAAATAAATTCAGTTTTGTATCAAGGGTGTGGGAATCAAAGAACGGCAACATGATTGGTCGATAGCAACAAAGATGCAATTATCAAAAAAACGAGACAAAATGAGGCATCCCATGAAAACTCCTTTGCACTCAAACAATGATAAACCGAATAAATGTATAAGTAAGACGAAAATATTTCTTTGTATGTTCATATAAACATTTTCCTGGTTCAATGAAGGTCAAACAAAAAGTATATATACAAAAAAAAAGCAGGTTTCCATGCATACATCCAGTCAGCGAAAATTCATAAACAATAACAATATACATGAGAACAATTAAAGTTGCCTGTGAACAGAGACAGCCTGTTTTCTTGTTTTAGGGCAGTGTTTTTCACAAGAGTGACGTAAGACCTTGTCTAGTTCGCTTGCCAAATTTTCTCTTTGCAAAAAAAGCATGCCATTGATCAGTATCTTTCTTCCATTGATCAGCCGGGTAACTGTAACGTTCATCCATATTATTAGGTGGCAGTAGATAAATGTATTTGCTAATTCTCTGCTTATAAGGAGGTACACTTGTGCTTATGACAGGAAATGTATTATAACCTATTTTGTTTGAGGAAGTTGTTAAATATATTCCCCCAAAACATCAAACAGAGTAAAAATGCCACACCCAATTGCACATAAATTGGCCGATTTGGATTATTTTCTTATTTTACGAGGGGGGTGAATAAACGTTGGAACTAAATAAAAAAAATATTCCACTGGCAGTTGACTTTTGCTTCTTTCAAGTGATATGACTTTTTATAGTCGTAAAACATACTGCAAAATTATTTACCAAAATTGAAAAAAACGCATCACCTCCTGAGCCAAGGTGACCACAAATGATAAAGACAACTTCATACTTCATCCTGTCAATTTAGGCAACATGATAATTTGTGATTTATTTAAAAAAAAAAAAAAAGCATGGGATGGAGCTGGAAAATCATTATCAAATATTTTCGAAGGGCAGTTTGTTTAATGAAAAACATTTGCCTTGGCTCTAAAAAAAGGGTTGGGAAACACTGTTCTAGTCAAATACGATTCATCATCAATAATAGTGTATATGAGAACCATTGTAGTTGTAAGAAAACCGAGGAAACCCGTTTTTTTATTTTAGGAAAGTTGCATTCACGCACCAAAGCGTCAAGGATTTGAACATAAACTTCCAGAACAGGTAAATAAATAATACTGACATTTGTTATCCTCTCGGGTTCAATTTCTATCGATAGACCCCCCAGAAAAACACATTTTACCTTGATTAACTTTTCTCACAAAAATCTCTGCAATCGTGTTTGGTTCGGAGACTTTCCTTGTATCCCAGCAACAGAATCGCATTTGTAAATATATTCTTTTAGAATATATATATATTCATATAAATATACATAAATATGTGATTGAAGCCAAGTTAAGGTTTTATTGTCATGATTTTATTTACAGGTGAGAAAAATAATTTTATGATTCCGACGCGAGTTTCCTGCGGCGCAAGGGTCGCGCGCATGCGCCTCGCGTCATCTCGAGCCAATGTGCGCATGCGTAGTTCGCCTCAATGGTCGCGCGTTCGAGTGGACAGTCATCCTATGTCAAGCTTTTTTTGTTTATTTGTTTTCTTCCTTTTCTTCATCGCTGCACAATAACGCCATGTCCTTAGCCAAGTTCCAGGCGGAGTGGCAAGACATCGACGAGGAATATCAACAACTGCAGGTCTTTTATTGACTTAGCATCGCTATTTAGTTCGGTAAAAGCCGCTAAGTGGTGTGTTTGTGTGATGACAGGTGAACGTGCTTACTTTTTTCGATGTTCTTTACGTTATCTCTCCCCAAAACAACTTTTGACTAAGTAAATCGTAATGGCCGACCTTTGCAGCACCCATAATGTGGTTTTCTTGGCGAATAAGAGCCTCCCCGCTAACTGAAACACGCGACATAGTAGCAGTAACAGTAAGTACACACGAATGTATGTTTCCTTTAGTGTCAATTATTCCACGGTGCCTGAATGCATCATTTGCTAGCTAGCTCATGTTAGCATTGACAGCCGGTGTACTTTGGATTCTAACAAAACAATAACGCAACATCGCTAACAGTTAGCCTCTTGTTTAACTTTCACATTAAGAATATGAATGATAGTGACATACGCCTTTTCATATTACAGTACATGATAAACAGTTAATGGTGAGGTGTGTCGTTTGAGGTGCCTTTAAAAAAGTTGAAAGTTAAATGTTTTCGCTAATAAGTATACAGCCGAGTTCAAAGAGCCCTCGTGTTTTAGTTTACCCTGTGATCTACTTTTAGCAAAGCTGTTTGGAGCTGAACGCATTAGGTTGGAGGAATAGGGGTGGTGGAGTGCAGGACAGTGACGTCATGCTCCTCCCCGCGAGTTCTTGTTTTTATTTATTGGTGACTCGTGAAAATGTTTATAGTAAGATAAAGCCAGTAGAGTCTAAACGCCCACTCAAACCCCAAGGAAGATGAAAAGAGTTTATTCGAGGGTGTCTGAGAAATACACATGCTTTCATGTGGATCATGAAGCAGCTGATGATGCCACAAGCCAGGAGATGAGGGCAGCAGATCAAAAAGTGTTAAATTCCATACAGCTTCTTTAAAGTACAGCAGCCGGTGACAAATTGTGTCATGCATCAAGTAAGTGTAGAGGTGGCCTGTGTCTCTGCTTCACAGCCAGTGTTGTGTGCGTTATTTAAAAACAGTAATCAGTTACAGTTCCTAGTTACTTCATTTCAAAAGTAATTCAGTTATACGCATGAGTATTGTCATCTAAAGTAGTGCATTACTCTAAAAGTAACTATCTAGTTACAAATGACTGAATTTATAAGGAGAAATGACTCCCTCTCATTGCCTAAAAATGCTTGTGTTAAATCAAGTGGGACAACAATAAAGTAGATATGATAAGAATTGTTGACAGGCATATACATGTAGTCAGCTACAGCTGTAGATATATGCATATAGCCATTTTCATAACCTGGCATTCATCTGCATTAGTACAGTGATTGGGTGGTTTATTCAGGCAGGCTTGTAAAGTGTCATCCAGGACCGATTCAAGCCACTTTAGTGAGGCCCAAGTGCCTATAAATGCACATTTACAAAATGTATTTCTTCAATGACAGGAAACACACAAACTGTACAGGCAAAAGCTGGAGGAGCTGACCAATCTTCAGAACACGTGCAGCAGCGCCATTGGAAAACAGAGAAAATGCCTGAAAGAGCTCCGTTTCAGCCTAACCAAGTGAGAAAGAACGATTCGGCTACCAGGCGAATAGAAGACTAATGAATAAGTTATAACCGTTTTGTTTTTGTCTGTGTGTTTTCTATCTTTGTCGCAGGTGCATGCAAGGCTGCGACGAAAAACGGATGCAAGAGGTAGCAAACATCCAAAGCCAAATGAAGGAGAAGGAGAATGTGTTCTTTGACATGGAAGCGTATCTACCAAAGAAAAACGGGTCAGTTCTTCTTATTCCATCCATCCATCATCTGCACCGCTTATCCTCAGTAGGGTCGCGGGGATGCTGGAGCCTACCCAGCTATCTTCAGGCAATGGGCAGGGGACACCCTGAACTGGTTGCCAGCCAGTCGCAGGGCACACAGGAACAGACAATTCGCTCGCTTATTCACACCTAGGGACAATTTGGACCAGCCAATTAACCTGATAATGCATGTTTTTGGAATGTGGGAGGAAACCGGAGTGCCCGGAGGAAACCCACGCAAGCACGGGGAGAACATGCAAACTCCACTCAGGAAGGCTGGTAGCTGGATTTGAACCCATGATCTCAGAATTGTGCTGCACACGCGCTAATCACTGCTCCGCCGTGCTGCCCTTCTTCTTATTCCGACCTTGGCTAAAGCTAACATATTTGTACACATACATCTTTCAATCAAAAGAACTTACAAAATGCATGAAATCTATAAATATTTCATCTGTATATTCCAATTATTTTCCGAGATAATGCATTTTGAGGACAGCCTGTCTTGTCTTTGACTTCCTGAGCTTTGACCTCATGTGACAAGCACTTCCCCCAAGCAAGCCACTCCCCATATTGTTTTACTTGTTAATTAGTTAAATATTTTACAAGTGTTTTAAGCCAAGTTTTGGAAGTTTTTTCTGGAGAATGCAAACACGTGTTGCAGGTGGTTGCAGTAATGGTACAACAAAAGTTGAACTGCCAAAATGGGCAAAACACATGCTAACCCAACTGAGAATAACTCAATGGACACAGCTGGCTAGCCATCTGCTAAAGATGGCTAACAAAGACAGATTAGTGGGGAAACAGGAAGCTGGCAGACCAAAAACATGCAGTGAGCAGCCAGGCTAACTGGGAACCAACAACGGAAAACTGCTACGGCAACAAACACGAACCCAGCTGGGAATAAACCAATGGACACGGCAGGCTCGCTGGCTGCTAACGGAGGCTAACATTGAACAAACAAAACTGGTCGCCTCCAGCAACCCCCGACCTTAACAGGGAGCTATCCGGACAATATTGTACCATCTGCAAGACACACGCCGAAAAACACAAAGGAAAAGCCACTATTGCCTACCTAAAATGAGGCGAAGGCAAACAAGGAATGCACGCTGTAATGGTGGCAGGTAACCCTACCTCACCCTGCTTTAAAGGTGTAAGCAGCAGTAAACGGTAACAAGTTCCTCTGCGATACGCTAAGCAAAGTTCCAATTCCTCCAAGCAGAAATGAGCAGTATGCAATTGTTGTTTACTACAACCGTCGTCTGTTTCAAAGATTTCTGATATGTTGCATCAACGGAAACCGCCATTGTTATGAGTCTTGTTTTCCTGTGATGGCGTCACAGCTCTAGAGAATAGGAGTCAGGTCAACTTTGAGACTAAACATTTTGAGTTCCCCGGCGCGTGGAATATTCTGCAAACTTATCTGCATTGTGGGGAGGAACATTATACATTCTGGGCCTAATTGAAAAAAAAAATGGTCTTTTATTATTCCTTTAAAGGAACACAAACATCTGCAGAAACGGGAGTAGAAATGGAATGTGTTCACATACCACTCAATAATATCAGATCATGATTCAACTTGGCACAGATTGAGAACCAACAAACTCATCAAGTGGTCTTTTTTTTCTTTGTCCATCAGACTGTACCTGAACTTGGTCCTAGGCAACGTAAATGTGACACTCCTCAGCAACCAGGCCAAGTACAAGCGTCACTCGCCTCACCGAGGCCGTCGGCTGCAGCTGACCATAACCATCTCCTGTCTTTAGGTTCGCCTACAAGGACGAGTATGAAAAGTTCAAGCTGTACATGACCATCATCCTCCTGTTGGGGGCCATCACTTGCCTCTTCTTCCTCAACTATCGGTGAGCTTTTAATGCTTTAAAGATTAACAGCAATGGTACCGTCAGATTTCCTTAATTTAAAACGTAAGACGACTGCAAGCCACACCCAACTTGATTGGATGATTTAAAGTCTGAGATCTAGGGCTGCAAGAAGCAGTTTATTATTCAAATAATTTGTAGCTTTTTTTGTCAATAAATTGGAAAAAAATATATATATATTACTGTTCAAAAGTTTGGGGTCACTCAGACAATAGTGTGTTTTTATACAAAGTCACATTTTTTTATTGATGATCGCAAAATGAATCAATTATAGTCAAGACATTGAGAAAGTTAGAAATAATGATTATTTATTTGAAATATTTGTTTAGAATATATTTTTCTTCACAAATTTACTCAAGTAAAAGTAAAAGTATAGGGATTTAAAAATACTCCTAGAAGTACAAAATTTCCCAAAACTTACCCGAGTAAATGTACCCCGTTACTAGCCCATCTGATTAGTTGTCTCACCTCCACAAAGATACATTTCTTTATTGCAGATTTTTGCCTGTTGCTGTTCCATTTGATTTTTTTGTAGTTTTTGTTTGGTTTTATCTTTCACTGTAGTTGCTCACCAATAGTAACAGTTACTGTACAACCATTTTGTTGTTAAGTGAAGCAAATGAGTATTTCATGACCTGAGAATAACAAGGTTCTAACTAACATCGGGAACATTTTGGAGAAAATCCCTTGTTAAGTACAAAAGTACAAGTGCTCACTTTACAATGAATTGTTATACAAAAGGGTTACACTTTTTAATCATTCAATTTTTACTCAGCGGAGAGAGTACTTTATAACGACCAATGATATATTTTTGTAAAACCTATGGAGTTAATAATTCAAATGCTACAATAACACTTTGCTACTTTAAAAGCCAAAGTACCATTAAAAGTTTGAAGGTTCTGTTCAATGTCATGTCATTTTTTTCCAACATTTTAAGAAACAAATCTTTTGTAATTATTGTGAAAATTCACTTCATGATAGTTTCATCCATAAACTGACTTCGAGAACACAAAATGCATGCAAATAGCGATTGAAAGTTCACCATTTCAATAAGTACCATTTTACTGTATTTTACAAACTATTAAGGACACCTGATTGTATGGCACAACCTCAAAATTAGTGTTCTGTCATCATCTTTTTCATGTATGAGTTGCACTGGACTATAAGGTGCATGGAATTAAAACTACAGGAAGAGCTACCATATGTATCCGTAACAGTTGCACATTTTGCATTTTTTCCGGCGGCTGTTGCTCAATAGGTAAAGCGCACGTCTTGGGATCGAGGTTGCTGGTTTGATTTCGTGTTATATGTCGAAGTGTCCTTGGGCAAGACACTGAATCCCTAATGCCCCCGATTAGCAGGTATTTGCATTTCATGGCTGACGCTGCTATCGGTGTGTAAGTGTGAAGCACATTGTAAAGCGCTTTTATTTACATTTATGTGATAAATGAATACAGTTTCGTCTCCACAGAAGATATTCTTTACTGCTGGAATGTAAACAAGACCATTTTTTGACAGTGTCACAGATGAAATTTTCAACTTTCTGTTGGTGTGGTACTATTGCACATTGACAATCAGGGAAAGCATCCTCATGACCAACGGGTCCAGGTCAGTTCACTGCCCTTTAACCCGATTTTTTTTTTTACAGTGAGACAAACATTAAGCAACTCATGATGTGTTATTGTGTTTCAGGATTAAAGGGTGGTGGGTGTCTCACCACTATGTGTCCACGTTTCTATCCGGTGTCATGCTTACCTGGTAAGTAATGCACAGAGAAAGAGGTACTGCTGTGTTTTGCTCCAAATTGAAGTAAACTTAACTAAAAAATTGATGCCTGCTGGTAATAGTTGGTCCAACAGTTTTTCTATACAGTTCTAAAAAAAGCTCACTCGTGCCAGAACAGTGTGACTTATTGAGAAAAATTCAAACATGACAATGAATGATTACATTGGACAAGCATAAAAAATGAATAATACAATTACAATATATTAGAAATTATTCTTACATTCTGTAGGGAAAAAACAAATTGCAGTCATGAATACATAACAAAGAATGGACCATTTACTTGGCTGTTTTCTTCCCTCTCTAACCATATATTCCCGCCTCCAAATACTTATAACAATTACTTATAACAAAAAGAGGATAATTTGTTTAAAACAATCAAACCATTTTTAGTATTATTAAAAAAATAGTTTATTTTTAACAAACTCACTAATTGGTAATACTAACTGAGAAGACCCAGTGCAGAAAACAACCCAGATCGTAATATCAAATGGATTCAAACAGAAGAAGTTGTCTCCTTTTAAAATATTTTTTTATGTTATATCCCTAATCAAAAATGTACTTGTTATAAGTAATTTGACAATAATTTTTGAATGTCTATAGTATGAAAAGAAAATTATCTACCGTTAGTTTTGAATAATAGAGGCTTGAGTTTGTTTGTGTATGTATTTTTTCAGGGTTTGTACTGGTGCTTGAAATATTTGAAAATGCTTAAATTTAATGTTGTGTTTTCAAGGACTTAAAAGTGCTTGAAATGTGCGTGAAGTGCTTGTAAATGTTTAAAATTGTTGCCATGTTTCACGAAAATGTGCTTTAAAATGACACTAACACTGCTCTCTGGTGGCTTTGCCATTGCTTTTCTTTTCTATCCCCTTTGTGATGACCTGCCGCTGGTTTTAATTTTTATGGCATTGTCCTATGAAGCATCATCCTATAGGGTGTGCCCAAGATGACAGGTGCAAGCTACACCTAAACAGGACAATTTCAAATGTGTAATGGTGTAAGCATTACCTATCAATTATGGATATTTATTATGGGCCTGGCAAAAAAATGAAGGTCGAATTTCCCAGTGGGTAATTGTAATGGTAAGAACTTTCTGCAACTGAAAATGGAAGCTGCGTATTACCGTCATTTTACCCAACATCCAAATGGGGAGAGATTTGTCTGGAAAATATTTACACATTTGTTGTTCAAATCCGCACATATATTTGCGATTTACTCAAGATCTAAAAATCATATGTCTTGATAATCACACGCAAGATTTAAAATCACATATGTAAATGGAAGCTATATATGTGGGTCTACAAAATACATGATCCACTGGTACTGGAGTTATTGAAAAATTGGCTTCAAAAGTGCTCAAATCTGGCTGTGGAAAAAGTGTAAGAACTCTGTTATGTCTGGTGGCAATATCCTTGTGGAGAAATTTGATATCTAAACAAATAATGTCCAAAAACGAAGTATTGCCTCAGTGTCCATTTGCATGTAAAGTATGTGAATTTGACTGTTTTGCAATCACATTTTGTTTGTCGCAGGCCAGAGGGGCCCATGTACCAGAGGTTCAGGAGTCAGTTCCTGGCTTTCTCCATCTATCAGAGTAAGTTTGTTTTTTAACTCTTAAAAATTCAAACCCGCTTTTAGGACATTCTGTCCAATGTGGTTGTTACTGTTGCGCGAAGCAACAAAGGTGAATTTGTTGCCAGTCACACAATTGACCCTTTTTGCTTTGTGTTGTGAGGACAACACATTTGAATTCAAATAACGAGTGAGGAGATAGAAACCATGATTGTACTTTGATAACACAGCAAAGAATTACTTTTTTTTGTGAAACTTTACAGGTTTTGTGCAGTTCCTGCAGTACTACTATCAGAGTGGATGTTTGTACAGGCTACGGGCTTTGGGGGAGAGGAATCAACTGGACCTCACAGTGGGTGAGTGCTCTCTGTTCTGGTCCTGTGTGAGGGAGCGGGAATGGGGAAATACAAGAAGGAAATGGAGCAAAGTTTGACAAATGAGGCAGCTGAGGACAATGTAACACAGACACTGACAATATTTGTGTCTCTGCAGAGGGGTTTCAGTCGTGGATGTGGAGAGGCCTCACCTTTCTTTTGCCCTTTCTATTTTTTGGCCACGTATGTATGACTTTTTAAAAAAAACATCAACTGGGTGTAAAGAAGGTTCAATCATTTTTTGTCTCTTTTTCAGTTTTGGCAATTGTATAATTCAATGAGCTTGTTTCGGCTGGCGCAACATGAGGACTGCAAGGAGTGGCAGGTGAGAATTGTCTTTGAGATCAATTGGATCTATCAGTTAAAACTGCTGATTTTGGCAAAGTCAATGGATGCCTTCATTTACCCCAAGTAACAGACGTCTGGTTTAATTTTTGGCATGGTTTCATGTGACTTCTTCAGTTTTTTATACTCGAGTGTGTAAACTGGCGTTGGGGGGCTATGGTAATACTTCCAAAAGACAATCATAAAGGAATTCACCCAAAGTTTTCAGCTTTCAAGCAAGAATTCATCACATGGGTCAGAGACCTTTTCATGATTTATTTTAAAGCGACAGTGTGTATATTTGACCATTAGATGCCGTTGTATTGTGTAGATCAAACCGAAAATGAGTTGCCTACTAAAAAGTATAGCAAAAATGACAAACTACGGAGACTCACAGTGCCCAAATCACACTGTTTTTAGTGATGTTTTTGTGTACTCGTAACATCAAAATGGCAAATAATTATGTCAGCTTCCTCTAGGTGAGGCTCATGTTATGCTGCAATCTTGATTATTATAAAAAATGTCTACTTGACAGTTCATGTATATTCACATGATGAAGTTTATTTACCACTAGGAGGTGCTAAATAACAATTTCCCGTCAAGGGATTTTTCTCAGTGAGTAATCTCATTTTAGGAAATAATTTCTAATGATAGTTATATGTACAATAACTGCAGTGATAACATGTAAACAGGTTACACCACTAGGTGGCCAAAATTTTACGCTTTATGAGATGTTTTTTGGATAGTCAATACTGTGTGCACCATAAACTACAAGCAATAATAACGAACAAGGAAGAAAAAGCAGATTTCTTTTTCAGGGTGGATGCTGGGTGAGCTCTCACAGCGCCATACGCCGGTAGTGGCGGAAAAAAATCACTACAGTAATGTCCTGATCCCGGAAAAAGTTGCCCACAATACAAAATCTGACTTAAAGCAATGTCTGGATATTATTCGACATCCCGAAAAAAATGTCCGTATCTACCGTTTTTCGTAAGTCGATTGGTCGTGAGTAGGGAAGCGTCTGTATTTTAACTATCATTGCCCCAAATCAAGGACATCCACAGCTAATGCACAGCTAGCCAGCTACTCTCTTAAGTGCTCTCTTACTCAGAAAGGAGAAGCTGTCCAATTTTGTTTTACTTTTGTATAATAAAAATAAAACCATCCATTCAACTGAAATATGTGTTGGGTGTTATTATTGGTAAATATATAGTTATTTTGTTAATCGTATACTCTAAATCGGTAATGACGTCATCTCGGGGTAAGTTTAACCCTTTCGGGCCTTTTTTGAAGGTGCAACGCTACTTTGCAATTTTCACCTTTCCCAGGTGGTTATGGTCCCATTTGCGCAAAAACCGTGGGATCTCTGTATTTCATGTTGATGTATTATCTGTTTATGGCCTTGCAATATCGTTGAAGCCTGGTAATCCTAGAAGGGTGATTACTTCATGTGTTTCTTTATTTTCCTAATCTTAAGGTTGTTGAATTTTTCCTTCCCTTCATGTAGGTTTTAGATCAGGGGATGGTGTAGTAATAGTGTAGTCTTCAATAGAATGTGGTCGTGCAGCCGTTTGAGACTTCTCGTGATTCAGGGAAATAGTAATAAACCCGATTTGACCATGGCGTTTGCGATCACTTGCAAAATGCAAAATCTTGGCTATTTGGATTTACTTCGCCTTTATAAATATTTGAAAAATAGTATTACAATACAAGTTTATGAGACTGGCGGCACCAAATAAAACCTTGGTGTCCCGCCAGAATCTTCTTATGTATAGGAAATGCTGACATGGGCACCATATTCACTGTCTTATGAGGGTTTCAATTGTTGTGCTTTTGTTGTTCATTCATTTCATTTATTTATTAATTTCAGGAAGTTATATTCTTTGTCTACACATGTAAATGTAACATTAATCATAAAAGAATACCTGCCACATGTGTCTTTCAGGTGTTCATGCTGGCGCTCACGTTCCTGGTCCTGTTCCTGGGTAACTTTCTGACCACGTTAAAAGTAGTCCACCAAAAGGTGCAAAACAAGCAGGACAGTGCAAAAAAAAGTGAATGAGACTCTCTCCGCACACTGGGATTTATTTTTATTTATAATTTTTCGGTTTACGATTTCCCTGGACATCCACTCACAGGCCAGTTCGACTTAGCACTGAGGCATCCGTGGACTTTTTCGCCGTTTCTCTCAGGTGTCGGCGGCAGCAGGCGAAGGGTCCGAGTTGTGGCCGCCGCTTCAAGTCCACTATGCTGCTCCATCCTGTGCATCAAAGCCTCACGGTTGACTTTGCCTTGCACTAATTTTTGTATATGCAACTACAAGATGGACCCACTTTGCCTTTGGTGCGCACAAAAAGTTTGTCACTTCCATCTTTTGCGCTCCTTTCTTGTATGACACGAAACGTCCTCCCTCCACGACAAAAATGCCATCTCCTATGACATACAGTGGACCCCCACATGATAGACGAAGAATTTATTTCGTGAATAAAAGGGAGCCCACCCTTAATGTTTTCTTTACAATTTAATGCTCAAGCTATTTAATAAGTCTAAATGTGGCCTTATTAATAAAGCACGTTTGTATTATGATTTAGGAAGCAAAATCTACAAGTTTTAGTTCATTTCAGGGGGGAAATATCTTAAATCTTTTGAGTTAAAATGACATCACAGTAACTACGCTTCCCGTCTCACCCGCTTTCTGCAACTATGATGTCATAACTCAACAAGTGGTGAAACCGCTGCCCCCGAGATGCTTTTAGATCCGTGGTATTTGCTTCTACAAATACAGCATTGACCAGAAAGTCAGTTTTACACTATTTTAATCACAAGATTTGGTAGAGGAAATATATGTCTAAAATTGGGCTTCAACACACAAAAATCGCCTCGCATTAGGAGTTTGAATTAAAAGTGGCAAAGCATTTAGGTCCCTAGAAGTCTCATTATTAATATTGATATTATTTAGACTTACTAGCTGTGGAAAGTGATCGGCTCAAGTCCTAAACCAGAAAAAAAAATGTGATTAACATTGATAAATGTGTGCTAAGAATCCTATTTTTGCACCTTCTTGTAGCACTTCTGGTGGTTTAATTGTTCTCTGACCTTTATCAAGTGAAATCTTCAAATGAAGGGAAATTCCATCAATCTGTGTAATATGAACAAAATGAATTGTCGTTGGATTGTTTGCACTTCTCAACAAGGTATCTCATGTCACTCTGATTGGTAATGAATTCTTACCTGCTCATTGCAGATTCTCCGTGGCCTAACAATGCGTTAGCGGCCAAGCTAACATGAGCCGGCCTATTAATATATTACTCAATATGTACTGTATAATGTATTCACTGTCACCATCTTGCAAAATCATTTCCATGTTTTTGAAGTTCACTGCTCCTCTTGTTCCTATATGTTTCAAACCACTTATTTTCGGCGACATAGTAATGGATCTTAGGCAGCGCTGCTAGCTTTTCAGATACCTGTTCATGCATTTGTGTCTTTGTTCTTTGAAAAGGGGTCACCACTTGAACGAACCGCGATTGTTGTTATTGTTATGGCATGTTGCACAATTTCTTTTATTTAGGGGGTTGTACGTCCACCTATAGTGATACCAGTACTGTAGAACAGTTGTGTCCAACATGGACAAGGAAGGGATGAAATCATTTCTTGTCATTGCGATCAATTAAAAACATTTCAAATTCAAAGTCAATTCCTTCCATTTGTCTGTATGTAAAGCTGGAAAAAAAACAAAAAATATGGAAAATAATAACATGTATATTGTGAATGTGTGTTGTTGTTTTTTTTTTTACATAAATTACTTTTTTAATTGCTCAATAGAAGCACATAGGCATATTCAGTTTTGCCTGAGTTCTAAATTTTTGCAAAATGTAACAGGGCATTTTAAAAATGGTACACAAAATATTGTTGTTTTTTTTCGATCTTTAAGTAATTTATTGCCTTTTGATACATGGCAGCTTGAAAAGCTGAAGGAACTTTAGAATTAATCTTTAGAAAATGCATAAACATTTAATACACATTTGTTTTACTCGTAAAAAAACAAAACAGAAGGATAAATACAGTTTGTCGTACCGAACAATGAGATGGAATTGCCTTAAACAAAATAAAGGCGCTTTCAGGTGAATTTAGTTGAATCAGAGTTATCGTCTTACTATATATGATTCAAACCACTTTTGCAGCAATGTGTAGAATATTCTGTAGCAAAGAGGCAACGCTAAATTCAATGAAGAAATTGTACCTCTAAGCCAAAGAGCAAACTTTAAATGATGAACAAGTTGTACCTGTTGGTCACAGTTTAACATTGCAGCTGAGAGTTCATCGTACAGATCCTGGAACTACTTGAACTGTCTTTGGGACCAACAGGTAACCCACTAGCACTTTCAGGATGGTGCATTGGCACTCACAGGATAACACAGTCTCTCTTGCGCTTGTAGTGCTTCTGCCTGCGACGGAAGGCCAACGCTCTCTTGGTGGCCTCTAAGAACACTTGGTCCACATTCTCCTGGTACTTGGCAGAACACTCCAGATAGAGCTCAGCGTTGATTCGCTGCTGGGCGGCCACACCCTGTGTTCTCCAGCAAATGGGAGCGCGTTAGCCGGTGACTCGCAACACAGATTGGACTATAAAAGTGATCACCAAGAGTATCGTCCGGATGTCGGCAACCCAAAATTTTGGACGAGCCATAACGGACCCGAAAATCAACATACATGGAGGGGTGGGAAATTTAAGGCCTCATATAAAAACATTTTGAATTGAAAGAGAAAGGGGATTCATGCATTGAAGTGAGTCATTTATTATTTCTTTAAAGGATTGGGAAGAAATAGGGTGCCAACATTCAGACGAACTGGAGGACCTCACACCTGTTCCTATTTAATCAGGTATTGGTATTAAAGGACTATGCCGACAGCAGAAGCTGTCGGATCAGTGTTTGCCCTTGATTTTAAATTCTGGACTTCCTGAACTTTGCCAACCATGAGAGTTTTGTGTTTTTTGTTACTCATTCTTCTCCCTCCTCCCATGAGAGGACAACGTTTTGTTCATTCCCTTTGACCCCAGATAAACTTTAATCAGTCACCCTGTGTGATGTGCGCTGAGCTGTGACGTCATGTGAGAAACACCGGCACCCTACCAAGCCAGTCACCATATTAATTTACATGTTAATTAGTCTATTACATCCACTTCTAATCAGTGTAAACCTTCCAGTCACTCAAAAAGTGACTGAAGCCTTCAAACAGGAGAAGATATCATCAGGTGGTGTCCAACTGGCCCTTAACCACAACGCCCTCGAGTTGGCGGGCCCGCAGTAATGGCCAGCTTCCCCTAGTCCCCAGCTAAATTCCTCCCTCCTACTCCAGAGCCAGCAAGAGGCTCTCTCCGCGGCTTCCCACACCCTACGGACAGCTGCCTTCCTCTCACTTCCACTTATTCCTAGAGCTGTTAATGTGTCCCATACAGACTGCGCTGGGAAGCCCTTGCACCCGACTTCCACTGGGAATAGCCAGGTCTGCCATTCCTTGTCCCTGCACTGTTGGACCAGTTCTTGATATTTTGTGTTCTTCCTTTCATGGGCTTTGCTGCACCCATCTTCTCACAGTACAGTTAGCTCAATCAGAATGATCTTTTGGGCCTCTTCTGACCAAATCACCATGTCTGGCCTCAGGGAAGTCTGGACTACCTGGGGAAAGTGTAATTTCCTTCCCAGGTCTACCCTCATCTGCCATGCTGGTGTAAAATAATTTAGGAGTGTTTTTAGCCAAGTTTTGGTAAATTGTGTGGAGAATGTCTGGGCGTTGTGTCACAAGTGTATCCAGCAATGGTACGACCAAGCAGCGCAAAACGTGCTGACTGGCAAAAATGACAAACGGAGAGCTAACGGGCGCTAATCGAGACGATCAACAAAAGGCGACCGCGAAGTAAAACGCGAGGCTGACCGACCAAAAAAACAACCAATAAGCAGCTAGGCTAACCGGGAACAACAAAAACGGCAACAATGGTGAAAAACGTGAAGCCCGCTGGGAATAAACCAAGGCGCACGGCATCTTCTACTTTGACATCAAGGATGAAAATTTCTTTGGATTAAGTGATTTGAAGTTAAACGGATAGTTTGGCAAGCATGTTCTTTATGATACAGTTAGCTGAATAATATAACTTCAGCGCCGAAGTACGCATTTTGGCGCCAGACTGCAGCGCCGAAGTGTGTTACGCAAGTAAAAGTACTGTTACTTTGGAAAAATATTAGTCAAGTTTAAGTATGAAGCAGTCATTTGAATTATTATCTGGGTAAACGTAAGTGGATGCTGCGCAGATCCTCAACGAAGAAAATAAAAAATGGTGAGAAGCCCGGCCCGGCACAGTGGTTAGCGCGTGTGCGGTACAGTTCTGAGGTCATGGGTTCTCCTGTGCGGAGTTTGCATGTTCTCCCCGTGCTTGTGTGGGTTTCTTTCAAGCACTCCGGTTTCCTCCCACATTCCAAAAACATGCAATGTCAGGTTAATTGGCCGGTCTAAATTATCCCTAGGTGTGAAAGAGCGAGCGTATTGTCTGTCCCTGTGTGCCCTGCGACTGGCTGGCAACCAGTTCAGGGTGTCCCCTGCCCACTGCCCGAAGATAGCTGGGATGGGCTACAGCGCCCCCGCGACCCTACTGAGGATAAGCGGTGCAGATAATGGATGGATGGATATTAAGCCCGAACCCGGCCTAAAATCAGGCCCATGACCTTACCTCTAGTGGCAAGTAAACATACCCCACGCAACCTTTTGTAGGTCAAAGCAGGCAAATCCAGAAGTACTGTGACAAGGCCCCAAGCAACACTATAAGTAAAGCTCCCATTTCTCCAAGAAGTAATGAGCGATATACAATCGCTGTTTGTTTCGGAGCTGCCTCACATGTTGTGTTAACTGGATTGGCCATTTTAAAGGTGTTGTGTTCCTTCGATAATGTCACAGATGGGTCAACTTTGAGACTACATTTCTCAAATCCCATGCAACAAATTTGCATAATTGTGGGGAGGAACACTTCATGTTCTTTGCCAAACTGAAAAAAATGGGTCTTGGGGAATATATTTAAAGTAGAAAGATAAATGATTAAACACAAATGTAAAAGAACAACAAATATTGGGGACCTAGGGCATTCTTTAAGTGATCACATAATATTGTGGGGCCACGTCCCCCCCGCCGATGCCAAAACGATGCCCTTGGTTGCTGCATTTACAAACTGGTCTGGTGAAGATGGCGTTTGTATTAAGTTTACATTGGTGGTCCCTCACCTGCATGTATGTGACAGGAGCCTGGTTGGCGGCCTTGAGCCTTCTGTTGCACTCTTTGTCCTTCCTGAGGTCGGTCTTGCAGCCGACGAGGATGAGCGGGACGTCCCGGCAAAAGTGCTTCACCTCCAAGTGCCACTGAACGCACATTTCACATTTCAAGCATGCTGGAGGGAAAAAATGAATAGAAACAAAATAGGATTCGCGACCCCTCTGCATTGGTTGACTGACACGCTTAGAGGACTACCTCTAGGTGGCAGTAATGGCGAAGATATGTTTTTCTTTACAGGTTTCATACCAAAAAAATATTCTATTTTATGGGTTAGTGGTGTTAATTTGCGGTGTTTGTTCGCATTCAGTGACGTGCAGTGAGGTTCGGGTCTGGTGAGGCATAGCCAGATTTACATCTTAACTTACATCTTATCCATGATTTGATTAGCAGAGTAAAAAAAGCATTGCATAAACTAACATGAAAAACACGTTTTATTGACTTTGCTTAAGTTATAGATTAAGTTCATGCGCTGCTCTTTGTGGATAAAAGCATCCATAGATAGGTAATCCTCCATTTTAAGTAAAAAAAAGTTTATGCAATGGGGAAAAAATACTAGATGGCTTGACTTGCATTTAGCTTGCTAACACAATCAGTAAATCTATTGTTTAGGGCTGAGGTATTGCCAAATCAAAATCTTTGGTCTCACTATCGCCCTCTGCCATGAGGCAAGAGTATTGCGTGCCTCATTCTGCATCTCCAGGCACTAAGTACAGTACTACGTTACATACCGCCCCTTTTGAATAAAAACATCAATAAATGGGTAATCCAACTTATTGAAAACAGACCATTAAACCAGAAAAAAATACTGGAGGACCTGACTTGCTAATAGCTTGCTAATACCATCACTAATTTTATTGTTTGGGGCTGAGGTGTGCGCCTATTCAGATTCCTAGGTCTCAATGTCGCCCTCTGCTATGAGGCAAAAGTATTGTGTGCCACACTATGCATCTCCAGGCCCCCAGCACTAAGCACAGTACTATGTTACATACCGCCCCTTTTGTATAAAAGCATCAGCTGATAAATAATCCTCTATAATGAAAAAAGTCAATGCAACGAGAAAAAAAAATACTGGATTGTTTCACTTGCTGTTAACTTGCTAATACCATCACTAATTCTATTGTTTGGGGCTGAGGTGTGCACCAATTCAGAGTCCTAGGTCTCACTGTCGCCCTCTGCCATGAGGCAAGAGTATTGCGTGCATCACCCTGCAACCACAGACGCCAAGCACAGTAATACGTTACATACTAATTGTAAGATATGTGAAAATTCAGCTATTCTGAATTTTGAAAAAATATGTAATCGTGAAGTTAGATGAAAAATAACTTGAACACTGAATAAAAATAACCATTTAATACATTCTTAATGTTAAATTTCCATTTTGACAGGTGAGGCACAGCCTCATCTGCCTACCCTGACTGCACGTCAATGTTCGCATTTATAAATTGACTTAGCGCTGGGGTCACTGACGTTTTTAGAGCCAAGTGCTATTTCTTTGTTAATCATTACAAGTGCTACCAGTTTTCTGAAATACCCGTTATGTGATTACTATGTTGATACTATGTTTTATCATATTATAACTTGGTGGATATTATTAAGAAAGAAAGCTAACACAGGTTTTGCCAACCACAAAATAACTGGGCTATTACATATATAATGAATAGGCTCATTCTAAAAACAATTGATCATTTATGTAAAGTCACTGAGCATGTTAATCATTCCTTATGCCAGTTAGAGATTAAAACCCTTCATAGAAATCAATTCCGATGTTTGCATTTTGAAATGTCCGCAGAACTTACAATTATTGAGCTGTTTTCAAACCGAGGGCTACCTAGATGTTCTTTGGAAGCTACCTGGGGCCCGTGGCTTCCATGTTTGTGACCCCTGACTTATTGCTAAGTCTAAAACAAAGACCTTTTAAGAGCCCACGGTTGAATTTATGTACCAGTACTTTAAAGGGACAGGGTTTTTTTGACCACTAGATATAGCTGTATGGCAGGGGTGTAAAAACTTTTCAGAAAGCGGGCAAGACTGGTAAGCTGAAAATGTGTAAAGGCTGACTATTCAACCTGGCATTCTTTAATCAGTCAAATGAATTCAAATTGAAAGGTTTGCAATGTTTGCTGATCAGTGCCCCGACCTCATAGCTCTCCTTTGTAGCATTTTCATTTGACTCGCAGGGTGTGAAAAAGCCCTGCTGTGCCGTTAAAACAGCTTCCCGTTGCTTCACATTTCCACAGCCTTTGCTTCAGTTTAGCATTTTTAGTGGGCATGTTTATCTGGCAGTGCCTCAATATTCTTTGAAAACAGTCTCTTTGCAAATTAGGCAGTCGCAGTTGTTTTGATTTCAGTGAAAAAATACTCAAATCTCCACTTATACTGGAAGCAGTGGCCATCACATTCAACTTTCGTTTTTTTAATTGTTGGAAATGAGGTGGACTGAAATTTTTAACAGAAAGCCAAGGGCAAAGTGGCCAAAGGGTTACTGCCCTCATCTGGTGAAGGTGCTATATTTTTTACGTACAAACGGCATGCCACATATTATTAATTTTATGACAGAGGCCGTAATTATTTGATCACAAGCCGTAACCGGCCCCCGGCCGGACTTTGGACATGCCTACTCTGTGGTTTAGCGCAGAGGTCGCCAACCTATTTGAACCTGAGAGTTACTTTTTTGTTACTGATTACCGCAGAGGGCTGTCGCTAGCAGTTTCTAAAATAGCTAACTATGTTATTAGTATGTTATTATATAAAGAAATGACAGTCCACCTCCAAAACATTGTCTTTAAAAACACTGATCATGTCAATTCAAATTCATATTTCTGAGAAAATTACTATTACACATCACTGGTCAGCTATCTTCAGAACCAGTCTGGGGGCTACTCGGGTGGTTCTAGGGGGCTACCTCGTGTGTGCAGGCACCACACTGGAGACTGAAAATGAGTGCTACAAAGTACATGGAAGTATACAAACTACAGAGACTCAAAGGCACCCAAACAAACCATTCTACTACTCTTTTGCTCAGCCTTTTTTAGGTGTTTGGGTATCTGTAGTAGCAAGATGCTGGACAATGTAAGTTCCCATTAAGTTAGCCTCATGTTATGAAAAATAAATACTATTTTATCTCTCTCTCTCTCTATATATATATATATATATATCTATAGTTCATTTATTTTTGTTTGTTATAGAAATCAAAATCGTTTTTTCGTGTACTGTAACTCAATGCTAAATCTATTCCACCCTGGTCATCCTGGACGGGGGATTACCACTTGTGAGGCCCCTTCTCAAGGTTTCTTTTTTCCTCGTGCTGAGGTTTTGAGTTTTTCCTAGCCTGCATGTTGGTTTAAGATCAGGTAATGGTGTAATTGTAGTCCTGTGCAGTCCTTTGAGCCATTTTTGTGATTAAAGGCTATACAAATAAATGTGACTTGACTTCACTTAATGAATTACATTTTTACCACAAGGAGGCGCTAAATAATACTCATTGTCTCTTTAAAGAAATAAACCGTAATGGGATGATCATTTAAGAGACTTAACAGACCGTCACCAGGTTGTGTGAATTGACATGTTAACTGTTGACTACCGGATCTTCTGGTTTTCATTTTCAAAGTAACTTTGAGTTGAGTTGGTTCTAAGTACAAAGTCCACTGTAAAACAACACGGCCCAAGTTAATCATAACTCAAAGAATGCTCGGCACTCCGGACTTGAAGTACCTGTTTGAAAACGCTAGCGCACCACGCACACGCTTTGTCAGGTTAGCGCCCTGATTTCCATCTTTTACCTTGATGGTCACATTCTCAAAACTGGTAGGGTTGGTCACATCGAAGCAGAGCAGGATCAGGTGGGCCTCCTGGTATGAAAGTGGACGTAGACGGTCATAGTCTTCCTGGCCTGGAAGGGAAAACGTGACGGATCATTGCGCTAAAGTCTTCTTGTAGTTGCCTTTGCTCAGAAGGGATGCTGGTGTAAAACCACATCCTGACTTGGACTTCCTGGTTGTGGTCATGTTAGGCGCTCACTGCACAACTCACAGATAAGATGCCAGATCATGTCGGTTAAATGTAAACGGAAGGAAAGAGAGTCCAGTGCTCTTCTGTACAGTTGCCGTTTGCACTAATGGTTCCAATTAATTTGACCCAAAGAGAACCACTCATCCGAGAGCCATAACAGTAGAATCTCCGAAGCAGAAAGACTTAATTTAAATTATAAGGCCAGCACTCGTTTGGATATTTGATTGTGAAACAAAACTACTTCCAATTCATTGTTTGAGTGGGTTTGTTAGGTTTAACATTAGTTAATTCATTCAGTGCCATAACGTATAATCCATTTTTCAGAAGCATTGTCCCCGAGTGTTTTATTTTTTTCTAAACTATTCTAAACGCTTTGGCGCTGCTGATCAGTAAGTATCAAGCCTCTGGGAATTAATTATATAAGTATGATGAGTCGCCATTAGATGGCAGGAATAGAGTTGATCAAATATTTGTACACACATAGAGGAGCCCCCACTTCTTAGTGTTGCTTCCTCTATCCAGCAATTGAGAGTGTGTGGGCGGCCCCCAAGTGATCAATAGGTGTAATCACGCTACAGGAAACATCGGACGCTGAAAAGTTCTTGCAAAGTTAATGAATTATGTAATAATAGGGTTAGTGTTCTTGCACCAAATGTTTTTTTGAAAGTTAGGTGCCCTTGTGATGACGTAAAGCGTTATTTAGATATTGGAGGTATCGCAAATGCATATTAAAAAAAAACACAGAAAATTCATATTTTCACAAAAAAACAGACATTTTCTTGGAAATGAGTATTTACAAAGAAACTTGGCAATGTTCAACAGTTGTTTAGTAAACAATGGTCAACGCTAGAAACATTATTTTTTATAGCTACTGGACTAAATTTTCGGTAGGCATTCAAAAATTAGTCGAAATGGTAAAAATTGGCTGGCACCCGAGTTTTAAATTCAAGAAAACATCAGGAATTGAATGAGATAACCATTAGATTATTATTATTATTATTATTATTATTATTATTATTATTATTATTATGCTATTTTTCTGTGTTTGTTTTCTATTATTTTTATTTAAAGTTATAGTTATTTTTTTAAATCAACCCTCGAAGGCTAAAGCATATCTTTTATGAAAAATATATTTTTTTATTACATTTTTACTGTCATCTGTATTGCTTAAACACCAGATGTAAAAGGGTAAGAGTTTATTTCTAATAGTGCACATTGCTAAACAAAATATACAATTTTACACAACTTGCAGAAAAACATACTTTTTTAAGTGTAATGTTTTAGTATTCAGACATTTTGCCATTTTTTAACAAGACATTTTATTACATTTTTTTCACCACGATTAAAAAAACGATACACAGTGCGTACAGTTTAATAATAACCTTCCGTATATGCTGACATTTTTGAGTTTTTTCTTGTCCTGCTTTAGGTTTCAGATCAGTGGATATTGTAATGCTGGTGTCTGTACAGCACTTTGAGACTTTTTTGTGATTAATGGCTATACAAATAAACATCCATCCATCCATTATCTGCACCGCTTATCCTCAGGGGGTTGCAGGGGGTGCTGGAACCCATCCCAGCTATCTTCGGGCAGTGGGCAGGGGACACCCTTAACTGGTTGCTAACCAGTCGCACACAGAGACAGACACCTCACTAGGGACAATTTGGACCAGCCAATTAACCTGACATGCATGTTTTTGGAATGTGGGAGGAAACCGGGGTTCCCGGGAAAAACCCAGCAGGCACGTGGAGAACATGCAAACTCCACACATGAATTTCCGATCTCATGACCTCAGAACTGTGCCGCATTCCATTGTTTTTCCATTATCTAAATCGTTACTTTGTGGTGATTCGGAGCTGTTTAAAAAGCAACCATTTTCTAAATCATTTATTATTGACAGTACTTAAGAACAAATCTCCAAAATTAATTTTAAAATCAGAGAATTTTCTAAATATTTTTTGGCACGTGACTTCGACAGGAATTTAATGTGGCAATTATAAAATGTTTACTGAAATGAGGTCTAAATGCTCCTTTGAAACATACATTATCCCTCATTAAAAGCAATAATTCAACCTTTCTACCACATCTGAATTGACTGAAATACACCAGAATATGTGATCATTCAACACCAGTTTGATACTCTTTTATACACCGTTTGTTTTAGATACTTAGTGAGTTGAACTCGGATAAACGTTTGTAGTTTTTAGGAGTCCAATCAAGCTAAAGAAAATTAAACCCCACAACTGATGGTGATGGGTAATACATTAAAAACCAGTTATTCGACCACACGACGATGTAATCTCAAATTTGAGCAGGGTGATAAACACACTGATTTATGAAATATGGTTGTTTATTTTTTAAATGTGGTTCAGAAATAAAGTTAAGAAATGAATGTCTACTGGTAATTAGCTAATGCTAATACAGTGGTGGGCACATTTTTTTAATTCCCAGGCCACATTGGGTTAAAAAAATGGCAGAAGGGCCAGGCCAGGAGGAAAAAAAGACAGATATTTATTAGATTTTTTGGGGATTTACTAATGCAGTGTGCAATCGAATACCTCGGCAATACATGGAGAAAAAAAGGATGATGTGGGTCAATCCAATTTTTCTCATGTCGTTGCTGCTATTTCGAAAAGATACCTCTCATTTTTGCCGCTTTTAGATAAAATATAAATGACATCCCTTTTTAAGCACTAAATTTGATATAATAATAATAATAATAATACATTCTACATCAAAGCGCCTTTCAGGACACCCAAGGTTGCTGTACACAGAGTACCAAACAACAGTAAAGCAAGAATAAAACAAGCAACAAATAAATAGCAAATAAAAACAAAGTAGAGTAAAACGGTGCAGTATCTGAGGCAGATGATCAAGAAAAGGCAAGTCTGAAGAGGCGACATTAAAGTCCAGATTTGAAGGTGGAGAGGGTGGCGGAATTCCGGAGTTTAGGCGGCAATGAGTTCCAGAGCTGGGGGGCAGACCGGCTGAAAGCTCTGCTCCCCATGGAGCTGACACAGGCAGTGAGTATAGTGAGATGGAGGGAGAGGGGTAATCTGAGGGTGCGGGAGGGCGTGGCAATGTGAAGGAGGTAGGAGAGGTAGGGAGGTGCAAGGTTATGAATCATACCATGTCAAACTCAGCCAATTGATCCCCTTATTAATGATTACAATTACCCTTATAAAGCAATAATAAACCTGGAAAAGCACCTATTTACTCACAGCAAAACAGGGTAAGTTGAATACTGCGACAATAGCAGCATTGTTGACTGCTACCAATAAACGTTACTAGATCAGAGCTGAAAAGAACAAGATGAGATAGGTCTAACAAAAAAAACATTTGTTTTTTTTAAATTACATTATTCACCGTACGAAAATTGTTATACGGTGTACACAATTAGAACTGATAAAAAAATGCATAGAATTCAGGGAAAAGGTTGACAGGTACGGAATAGGCGTTAAAAAAAATAAAGAAAATATAGAAAAATGTAGCCAACAATTTGAATGTTGGGGACACTGGGGACAAGATTTGCACCAGATCAACTCATTTTTATCAATAGAACTTTGTTTAACAATTTTATACATGATACATTTTTAAAGGTGGGGAGCGTTGGTTGAGTTATCCTTAAAAAGTAGAATATTTTCTCTATCAAGTGTGTATTAACAATGCCCAACTGAGTTTAAAGAGCCTTTATAAAAAAAATCACTGCGACTATCTGTTTTTATCATAGCTGTTCCGGGATTCATTATCCATCCATCCATTATCTGCACCGCCTCTCCTGAGTAGGGTCGTAGGGGTACTGGAGCCAATCCCAGTCATCTTCAGGCAGTGGGCAGAGGGGACACCCGGAACTGGTTTTCCAGTCAGTTACAGGGCACACGGGGACAGACAACTCACTTGTTCATTCAACCCTAGGGACATTTTGGACCGGCTAATTAACCCAACATGCATGTTTTTGGAATGTGTGAGGAAACAGGAGTGCCCGTAGGGAACCCAAGCAGGCATGGGGAGAACATGCAAACTCCACACGGGGAGGTTGTGGTAGCTCCTCCTCGCAAAACAGCTCCAACTCAGTATTGCCATTGTTGCCAAAAAGTTCAAATTTGGTCTTATCTGACCAGAGCACCTTCTTCCACATGTTTGGTCTGTCCCCAGGTGGCTTGTGGCAAACATTAAACAACACTTTTTATGGATATCTTTAAGAAATAGCTTCCTTCTTGCCACTCTTCCATAAAGGCCTGATTTGTGCCGTATACGACTGATTGTTGTCCTATGGACAAATTCTCCCACCTCAGCTGTAGACCTCTGCAGTTCATCCAGAGTGATCCTGGGCCTCTTGGTTGGTTGGTATCAGTTTTCTCCTTGTATGAGCTGAAAGTTTAGGGGGACGGCCCGATCTTGGTCGATTTTCAGTGGTCCGATACTCCTTCCGTTTCAATATTATTGCTCTTTGGGATGTTTAAAGCTTGGGAAATCTTTTTTGTATCCAAATCCAGCTTTAAACTTCTCAACAGTATCTCGGACCTGCCTGGTGTGTTCCTCGTTCTTCATGATGCTCTCTGCGCTTTAAACAGACCTCTGAGACTATCACAGTGCAGGTGCATTTATACAGAGACTTGATTACACACAGGTGGATTCCATTTATCACCGTTAGTCATTTAGATCAACATTGAATCATTCACTGAACTTCTGGACAGAGTTTGCTGCACTGAAAGTAAAGGGGCTGAATCATTTTGCACACCCACTTTTTCGTTTTTTATTTGTTTTAATTGCGGCGACTGACTAAGTCTTCATTTTAATGTGTGAATGTGTTTGAAAGTCTTTCTTACCTGCTGTATCGTAAACGTTGAGCTTCACTTCTTTTCCTCTCAGGACCACAGAGGTGGTGAATTTTTCAAACACGGTGGGTGCATAATTCTTTCGAAAAGGGAGAATTACTGTTATGTCAGCATTTGTCAGTGAGCACAAACTTCAACCTCTTACCTCCGGAAAGTAATCCCGAGCATAAACCATCAGAAGAGACGTTTTCCCGCAGCCGCCGTCTCCCACCACGACTATCTTGAGTTCCCCTCCGTCACTGCCGTTACCGTCTTTATTTTGCGTCATCCTGCTTGTAAAGTCGTCTCACGGGAGCAAGGGAACTCCCTCAGTGATGTCCATGCGAGGAAAAGAAAGCCTACTGAATCAACGCATGGGCAGGTCTAGTCGGAGGCCAATACCCTTCTCGTCATCTCGCTTGCCACTTCCCCTTCCTGTCCACCCAGCAGAAAATGAAGACCTCGCTTTTGGGTCCGGTGCTAGGCATGCTGCTTCAACTTCCTTTATTGCAAAGTGTGACTGCGTGGGTGTGAACGCCTTTTGTTGTCATCCCTGCGGCTAGACGCTTGTGTTTACACGCAGGCTGGAAACACCCCGAAGCAGCATGAAAACGATCCTGTAGTTTGAGCTGCGGGTATGAAAAACCTGGAAGGTTTTGTGTCGATAATGGGGAAGTGAATTCATCACAGATTCCAGTCCAGCCTCCTAATTCTAGAAGGGACAAGAGGGCAAGGCAAGTTTATTTGTGTAGCACAATTCATACACAAGGCAATTCAAAGTGCTTTACAGAAATGGCAGATAGGTTAAAAACACACAATAAAAGACATTGAAAAATTAAAATGTGGTTTTTAAAATGCATTAAAACCACAGATAAAACATAATAAAATCAATGAATTAGTTGTATGCACAGTTGAACAGAGCTGTTTTCAGCCTGGACTTAAACATTGTCAGAGTAGACGCCTGTCTGACGTCATCAGGAAAACTATTCCAGAGTTTAGCTGCATGGAACTGAAACGCAGCTTCAGCCTGTTTAGTCCTGGCTCTGACCACCAGCAGAAGGCCTGTCGCTGAGCTTCTCGGGGTCCGAGATGGTTCATATGGGACCAACATGTCACAGATGTACTTTGGTGCTAGACCATGAAGAGACTTATACACCAGCAGAGCTGTTTTAAAGTCTATTCTCTGAGTGACAGGAAGCCAGTGCAGAGACCTGAGCACAGGACTAATATGGTCGTACTTCCTGGTTCTAGTCAGGACCCGAGCAGCAGCGTTCTGGATGTTCTGCAGCTGTCTTACAGCTCGTTTAGAAAGTCCAGTCAGAAGGCAGTTACAGTAGTCTAACCTGCTAGAGATAAATGCATGGATAAGTTTCTCTAAGTCTGGTTTAGACCGATACATGGTATCGTATCAGTGGCGATACCAGACTCTTATTGGGAATTCATACTCACAGTGGTAGTTGGTACCAGTATCGTCTGTCTCATAGCAGACATTTAATCGGGAATTGAAAAATGAAAAAATTTAAAGTTGACAACAAGTGTTGATGATGACTGTGGATTGTCCATTGCAGCCTGGTCATCCTGAGAGTGTTAGGGTCCGGCGTACCTCCATCCACCAGGGGGCACCTAATGGGTTTGTAGTTAGGACAGATGTGTCCAATGACCCCACACCTGTCCATAGATAGCCTCACCCATCATAAGAACATTTTGGACAGCACCTGTTGTCGGGTCATAATTGTTTTCCACCATCCTTTTTTTTCCCAACCATCGAGATCACCAACACTTTAGTCTAGTTTCATCCTGATTTGTGAGGTTTGGTTTTTGTTTTCTGGTGCGGATAGTTTTATTGTTGTTTTTGACCAATTGCGTTGTTACTCTGTTGAGCGTTTTGTAAATAAATGCTATCATTTTTGGTGGACCCTGCCATGCTTCTTGCGTTTGAGTCCACAAAATCACAACAGAAAGTGGGATTACCTCATGTGCAGCCCCTTCTTAAGGTTTCTTCATTTCCCTCGTGCTGATATTTTTGAGTTTTTCCTTGCCCTCATGTATGTTTCGTATCAGGGGATGATGCAGCCCTTTGTCCTGTGTAGCCCTTTGAGTGTTTTTGTGATAAACTGAAACCCACACTGAAACGACCCAACCTTAATCCAGAAATCTTATGTAATTATAGACCTGTGTCAAACCTACCTTTCCTTTCTAAAGTACTCTGATCAAGGTAACAAATGATCTCCTACTGGCAATGGATTCTGGCGCTTCATCACTTTTGCTGCTGCTGGATCTTAGTGCTGCTTTTGACACAGTGCACCACAATTTCCTACTAGAACGGTTGGAAAAATGGATTGGTCTCTCAGGAACCGTCCTCTCGTGGTTCAGATCCTACCTCTCAGATAGGACGCACTGTGTTAAATATGGCGAAATGACATCTGAGCCCTTTAATGTTACCTGTGGTGTTCCGCAGGGTTCAGTGCTTGGCCCCCTTCTTTTCAGCATTTACATGCTTCCATTAGGTGATATTATTGGCTAGTACAATATCAGCTTCCACTGCTACGCAGACAACACTCAACTATATCTTCCGTTGGAGGAATCTCCCACACTAAACTGTGGAAGTTTGGGGGCCTGCCTCATTGAGATAAAAGAGTGGATGTCACTCAATTTCTTGCATCTTAACTCTGAAAAGACCGAAATGTTAGTCATTGGTCCATCTAAATGCCGTGACTTATTCTCAAAAACTGCTGTGAACATTGACAAATGTCACATCACACAGAGTGACTCAGTTAAAAATTTAGGTGTCATATTTGACCCTGATCTATCCTTTGAAACGCATGTAAAGAAAATTACTATAACCGCTTTCTTCCATCTTTGTAACATTGCTAAAATCCGTTCAATACTGTCTCAGTCGGATGCGGAAATTATAATTCATGCGTTTGTTACCTCCCGTCTTGATTACTGTAATGCACTGCTCTCTGGTCTCCCGAAGTCTAGAATCAAGTCTCTTCAGCTGGTACAAAATGCAGCAGCGAGGCTTTTAACTAGGACAAAAAAGTACGATCACATAACACTGTCACTGTCTTGTACTACGGACAGATTGAAGAGATCTTTTCTTCCTCATGCCATGAGGCTCTTTAACTCTACCCGGCAGAGTAAAAGCCCACAGTAAACCACACCACCTACATTGCATATTACCGAATCTTATTGCAATATGTATTCTGTGTAGCACTATTTAGTTTTTCTATACGGCACGCTACAGTGGGCATTTGCACGTCACACTGGGTATTTGTATATTGTATTCTTTTTGTTTTATTATTGTATTGTTCTCAGCGAAGGGATGCTGCTGGAAATGTGAATTTCCCTTCGGGGATGAATAAAGTATCTATCTATCTATCTATCTATCTATCTAACACCGATTTTGGCTAACCTGTATTGGCTCCCAGTTAGCCTTAGATGTGATTTCAAGGTTCTCTTAGTATATTACTAAATCATACATGGACTTGCTCCCTCTTATCTTTCAGATCTGATTTCCCCCTATGTCCAGGTCCGAAGCCTACGATCTGAGAGTGCCGGTCTTCTGGCGATCCCGAGAGCAAAGAAGTGTTCTGCTGGTTCGAGAGCGTTCTCCATCCGGGCACCGGTGCTGTGGAATGCTCTTCCCACTGAGATCCGATCTGCAACCTCAGTGGAAATGTTTAAATCTAAGCTTAAAACTCACTTCTACTCCATAGCATATGAATAACCTCTCTTCTCATCGGCTGAAAAATAGTCTGTGTAATATAGTGTAATAATCTGTGAAGCCCTTTGAGACTCTTCGTGATTTAGGGCTATACAAATAAAAATGACTTGACTTGACATGACATAAAGGGTTCTACAAATAAATATGACTTGACTTGGTTTAATAAATGTAATAATAAATGACTGTGTGTGTTATTTAACCAGTAGATGTACTTTGCAGTGAAACGAAAAATGAGAGCTAAAAAACACAAGGAAGAATACAGACTATGGAGACTCAAAGTGACTTTCATGGACATTTTTTCTTATTTTTTGCCTTGGATTCCCATAGCAGCAAGACGGGTGGATAATTGTTACAGCTCCCTTTACGTGAGGCTCATGTTCCGTCAAATGCGCATTTCTCGACCTACAACTACTGTATTGCTAAAAATTGCACGTCAATATAAAAGTTCACGCATTTTTTTGCTTATTTTTCAAATCAATGTTGTTTTATTGAATTAAGTCATATTTAACGCTAGGAGGCGTTATATACTACACTTCAATACTACACATTGGATAAATATGTTAAAATTGGTTTGGATGCTTACGTAAGATTTAATTAGCTGTCAGAAAACACTGGTATCGAACATCCTGATTTTTTCTTAAAATAAGTCGATGTGAAAGTCACAAAACAAATACAGTACATTCAAACATGATTGTTTTAAATAAATTATTGTCCGTTTAAACACAAAAGGGGTTATAAAATTGTGACCGGTGGGCTACATATGGTTATTTATGTTCATGCAAAATGGTTTGCATATAACGACACGTTTTTTTTTCCTTTTAAAAGATACAAAATAATAATAAATGATAACATTTTAATTTTATGGATATGTTTTTCATAACATTTTACATTTTGACACGATTGGGTGATTACCCTTTTTTGTATCGTTTTCAAATATATCTTTACATTTAATTCATGAATATTTAATTGGATGCTCTCTAAACAGTAAACTAATACTAGAATGTTCATATTCAATCCTTTCTTCGTACCAGACTTTGTCATTGCAGCTTTTAAATTATTTTAGTGCTTTCAATTATAAAGTTTCAACTCTAGAGCCACTTTCACTCTGGTCCAGGGTTTGATTCGAGAATCAAAGGAGATCATTTGATACTGTCAAGTGGTGGAGGACCCAAATGCGTGGACAGCAAGAACAAGGAGGCAAAGAAATTGAACAAAGTAAAGTAACAAATCAAACTCACTGAAGTAAAAATCACAAAATCAACGTAACAAGCAAGAAACACAACTGGTGATGAGAATTGAACAAAAACGGTGGTTTAATAAACAAAAATGTGGTACAAAGTAACAAATGAAACTCACTGGATTAGAAATCACAAGATCAACATAAATGACAAAAAAACAAACCTGGTGCTGACAAGAGAAGACATGAAAACAACGAAAGGGCAACAACACACAACAACTGAATCAAAACTACAAACTTACCAGCACACACCTTCAGAAACCAATTTAGTAAAGACACATTGACTAATGAGACAAACTAGAAACACCCAGACAATCTACACAAGGACAAAGGAGCTGATAGGTCAAACGCAGGGGGTGGGGGACAACGAAACACAAGTGGGCATGATACAATTTGACAAGACAACAATTCTGAGAAGCGAGGGGGTAGGTTTTTCAAAACAAAAGTCTAAAGATAAGCAGATCCTTCGAATGTTTTATTACAGAATATTCCAGGCACAAATGAGCTACATATCCGTGGCTTTACAAGTTCCCTTGTGTGAAGTCCATCATTCTTATACAAAAGGGGCATTCTATAAACATTCTATAAATCTTTTACGAAATGAAACATTAAAAAAGGTCCCACTGTTAAGTAGAACACGGTTCTACTGATTCCGTCTATGTTCCGGTCCGGAGCCTTCGCTCTGAAAGCGCTGGTCTACTAGTGATCCCAAGAGCCAAGAAGAGATCTGCAGGTTCGAGAGCGTTCTCCATTCAGGCCCCCGGTGCTCTGGAATGCTCTTCCCCCTGAGATTCGATCTGCAACCTCAGTGGAAATGTTTAAATCTAAGCCTAAAACACACTTCTATTCTATATAATATGAATAACCTATATTTTATGTTGACAATATCTGTGCATTATTTGCCCTCATGTAGGTTTTAGATGATGGGATGGTTTCATAATAATCTGTAGTTCACAATAGTCTTTGATCTGTGCAGTCTTTTGAGACTCTTTGTGATTAAGGGCTATACAAATAAACATGACTTGACTAGACTTGACAGTCCTGCTCAAGCCGCTTAACCTTTGCCTGAGGAAATCAACCATATTTTGTCAACACGGACAATAGCTAGACTTCTCTTGATGTCATCTTCTGGGCTGGAATTCTCGTCCTATAATTGATTTTTCATGTATTTCATTGTGTATTCCACTCAAAGAAGGAAGGCGTTAGACCTACAATGCCTCTTGAGGCCTGACAAAATAAAACACGACTGAAGTTACGTAATTACGACTGAATACATTAAGAAATTATTAAATCATGACTCAATATAGGAAGTGACATATTTTAATATTACAGCAAAAGGGAAGACATGCACCAAAAGAAGGAAACATAGAAGATAACTAACAGGACTAAGGGTTTCCTCACATTTCTCCATTAGTGCTGATCAGGGTTGGGTAGGGTTACTTTAACTTGATTACTTTCAATTACTTTTGGATTACTCCAATACCAAATATGCTAACAAAAGACAAAAGAAACTAAAAATGAATAAAATGACTAAATTTTGTGCAGGCTTGGGGAGTAACGGAATACATGGAACTGCAAAAATGATGTTGGCAAGCTGTTTGGATTTATTTTCACTTTGTTTCTGTCGCATTTTATGTTCGTTTTGCCGGAGATCAAAGAGATCAAAGCCAGGAGAGAATGCTTACCACGTGTTGTGAGTCATAATTTTATTCATATTCAGTTTATTTTGTCTTTTATTAGCATATTTGGTATTGGAGTAATCCAAAAGTAATTGAAAGTAATCAATTTAAAGTAACCCTACCCAACCCTGGTGCTGATACATTCCATTAAGAAATAATTAAACTGGTAAGTAGTGAGGGAACGCTGTTCAGTATTATTTGAAGTCTTCCGAGTAATGAGCGTGACAATGTCAATCACGGGTCACAAATTCCAGTCCTGGGTCGTACCAAATCAGTATGTTCCGTTTTGAGAAGATTTGTCTTTGGGATTTTACTTATCTATAACTCAATTGGATTATTACCAAACATAGTGTTAATTATAATAAGAATAAAAAACAATGTTCTCGCTTAAAGTTGATTCTGTAGTACTTGGCATGTGTATAAACAAAGCAACTGAACTTTTAATTTTATTTTTGAGTACTGTTTTGTTTTCCTGTGCATTAAAATAGTAATTGTTTTATTTGTCTAACAAATAAAATAACCTTTGTTTTTCCTTTTAGTTGGATTTTGCTGTTTTTTTGTGTTGTTTTTCATATAAAAGGGGTGCTCACATGGTTTGATACGTGTTTGCTACAGGAAATTCCACATTTTTGTCTTTGCCAAAATAAAAGCATACCAAAGGTCAGTATATTCGTTTTTTTCTAATGATCAGTCGAGTAACTAACACTCACACATGTTGTTAGATGGCAGCAGATTACTGTTTTTAATTCTATATATATAATATCTGCCCATTATATAGTTTATTGGTTGGTTGGTTGGATCCCTTAACCGCTAAGGTGGTAGGGGCACCATTTCCTGTGGTGTGTCTTAGGAAAGTACAGCCTGGTGGCACCCATTCCTCTCCAGTACAACATATGAGATAGTACAGGGATATATATTTTATAACTTGTTTAGTTTGATGATGCTATTAAAGATTGCACTGCATAAATAAACAACAACAAATTGAATGAAGTAAAAATCTTGAGCATAATTTTTCTGATTTGAATTATTATTTGTTTTTACTATATAGAAAAATATGCTTTTGTTACATTGGCAGATATTTTTTTACCCAATTCAAGTATTATCATTTTATGAGAGAAAAAAAGTAAAAAAAATCAGATTTTAGGTCAATCATTAGTAAAAATTAAGAATCTGTATCACTTCCTGAGCAACAATTACCACAAACGATCAAAACAACTTGTCAATTTAAACTGCATAATAACTTAAGCTAAAAGGAACAGTGTGTACTGCTTGACCGCTAGATGTCGCTGTTTTATGTAGTGCAACAAAAAACAAGTGATAAAAAGCACAATACAGACTATGGCGATGTGCGGTGGACTCAAAGTGATCTCGTTTTTAGGGCTGTCTTTTTGAGGATTTAGGGTACCCGTAGCAGCATGATGTCCGACAAATATGTCAGCTTCCCTCAAGGTGAGGCTCATGTTTTGTAGAATAAATGCAAATTTTCTTGACTTTCGAGGTTTTAAAATCCACGTTCACATGATTGTTCATGTATTTTTATAATTACTACTATATTTTGAACAAATTATTTGGGTTTTTCTACCACTAGGAGGCGCCAAATAATACCCACTGTCCCCTTATATCCCCCGGGTGTGTAATATTTTATCACTAGATGGTATTGTCTAATAGGAACGAAAACAAGTGGCACAGAGCACAGCATAGCAGCAAGTTGCAGGACAAACAGGGCGGTGACCTCTAGGCAGGGATTCCACAATGTAAAGGAAATACAAATTTCTAAACCTATGATTTTTAAAAAAATAATATTAACAATGGTATAATAGTTCATGTATTTTTGACTAGTATTCAAATCAATGTTTTTCTTTTACTGAATGCATTTTTTTGTAAAACTAGGAAGCACTAAATACACATTGTCCATTTAAATAAACAAAGGCATACCTGGAAAACACTGGTTTAATCCTTCTAAACTATTTTCTTTAACAAACCCGCTTCAAGACTGAAATTATATCAATTTAAGTTTAAATTATTTAATGAAAATGATGGTGAATTGATACCATATGACATTTTAGACAAACATGCAAATAACATCATGAGTTTAATAAAAAATCAGTTACAACACTGTCGTAAAATATATAACTGATACATACAGTATACACATGCAAGCATTTTAAATAACCATAACAGCAATCTGAATTTGAAAAATGTCTAAAAGGATATTTATGGTAAAAAAAATAGCTGATTTTGATAAATCACAACCTATGCCATGGTTAATTACTTATCGTCAGGAGTGGAAGTTTGAGGATAACCTACAAGGAATCGTCCTGTGGACATGCACAATACTGTATCCACTTCTTTGTGTTATTTTCCTCTCAGGATAGTGAACAAAAAACAGATTGTGATCGTCACGCAGTGTAGAGATTCCAGAGAGCTCAAGGGGAGTGTAGGACGGCGATGGAACGTTCCATTTGAATGGCGCAGGAAATAATAGCTGCATTTCTCTCTTTCTTTTCAAGGCCTTGCGATGAAATCGTTTCAGGCGTTCACTTTGGGGAGTGTGGAGGTGCAAGCGATTTTTCTTGGCTCCGGTTGAGTGATAATGATGTGTCGTTTGCGAACGGAATACCTCTTTGAACTGGCTCTTGGAGGAGAAAGAAGGGAGCCGACTCCCCATCAATGAGAAGCCGGTTCCCTCCGAGACGCTGTTTTTGCTCTTTGGATTGGTCAATATTCATTTTTGCCATGGATTATGTGTTGTTAACTTTACATTTGTTGAATATATAAAAGGTTAAATTGGATTTGTATGTTATAATTTGATTCGTTGTTTGAGTGAGTGGATTCCTTGACCATTAGGGTGGTAGGGGCACCATTTCCTGTAGTGTGTCTTGGGCAAGTACAACCTGGTGGCGCCCATCCCTCTCCAGGCCAACATATGTATCTCAAACCGGGGACCTTTCAGATGTTAAGCGAATGTGCTAACCACTTCACTACAGCAAGTATGTGCTTCAAAATTAGCTTTTCTTTTATCAACAATGTAAAGTTTATTCTTGTTTTTGATACCTTATTTGTAATTGCATTGAAAAGCCGATCCATCCATTATCTGCACTGCTTATCCTCAGTAGGGTCACGGGGGTGTTGGAGCCCATCCCAGCTATCTCCGGGCAGTGGGCAGGGGACACCCCGAACTGGTTGCCAGTCCGTCGCAGGGCACAGAGAGACAGACAACTCACTCGCTCATTTCATCAAGGGACAATTTGGACCGGCAAATTAATATGACACGTATGTTTTTGGAATACGGGAGGAAACCCACGCAAGCATGGGGAGAACATGCAAACTAAACCGCATTGAAAAGTCTCATCTCATCTCATCAGCCGTACCGCTTATCCTCATTAGGGTCGCGGGGGGGCTGGAGCCCATCCCAGCCATCTCCGGGCAGTGGGCAGGGGACACCCTGAACTGGTTGCCAGCCAATCGCAGGGCACACAGGGACAGACAACTCATTCGCTCATTCACACCTAGGGACAATTTGGACCGGCCAATTCACCTGAAATGCATGTTTTTGGAATGTGGGAGGAAACCGGATTGCCCGGAGGAAACCCACGCAAGCACGGGGAGAACATACAAACTCCGCACAGGAAGTCTGGAGCTGGATTTGAACCCACGACAGGTTCCCATGACATGAACTGTGCCGCACAAGCGCTAACCACTGCGCCGCCGTGCTGCCCTGCATTGAAAAGTCAATATTTTTAAATTACATTTTGTTGTGTCCTGTGCTTTGACGTGATTTGGGGTTGCTTGACTTCATAGTTGCTTAGTGTAAGAGAGTAAAAGAGCTTTTAAAAATATTAATTCATTTTGTGTATCATGTTAGATTGTTATTGGTAAATTTTTACTTCTATTTTCTCTCAAATTTCTTTTATTTTTTTCCAATCATTTTTCTCTTTTTAATTGCTTCTTAAAATATATTTTTTTCTGTTTTTTTGCTTTCTTTAATTTTCTTTCTAGCATTGACATTTTTTCTTTTCCTTAACTATTTTGCTGCTTTTTTGCTCCTTTTTCTCTCCCTTTTCAAGTGAAGCCCTTTCTTTTTTTTTTTTTATTATTTTCTCAATTTGTTAAGATCTTTCTTCATTTCCCTCGATTCTTTTTCCCCTAGCTTTTGATTTGTCTTTTTTCTTCTTTTATCACTCTTTTTCCAATTCTGAATTTTTTTCCCCTTTTTGGCTTTATTTTCACAATTTTCAAGTAACCTTTGGCATAATGTTACGTAATAATTGATCATTTATGGTTTAAAGCAGGGATCTCCAATCTTTTTTAAGATGAAATATATTTTTGTTACTAATTAGTGCAAAGGTTTGATATACATTTCCAAAACAATAACTTATCACCTTAACAGTATGTTACTATCCACATAATTGTTTCAAGTGGGGTTTTTAAGACTCAGTCAACCATTATAAAATCAATTTACTAGAAAATCACAATGACCCAGCACTGGTGAGCTATTTTCAGAATAGGTCAATGGGCACCTCGGTAGTCCTTAAGGTACACCCTGGTGCCCGCGGTACCAAATTGGAGAACCTTGGATTATAGCAACTCCCAAAAAATCTGAAGAGCACTTGGGGAGCCAAAAGAGTCGGCTATTTTTAGTGAGCTAAGCAGAAGAGACGGAATGACCATCATTAACTGTGGGGAACGTATAATACGTTTTAAAACGAATTAGTAATTAATTTGTACTTATAAATACGTTGATAATGGTAATATACGAAATAAAGCGACTGAAAAATGTGTAGAAGCGGCTCTTTTCAGTGAGCCGAGCCAAAAATGCCAGTTCTCTAAAAAGAGTCGGAATTCCCATTACTGGTCAGGAGGCGCATAGTGACAGTGTGGGGGAGGGTAACGCGCTCAGAGAACAGCCTCGTGACCTCGTGGCGGAATGCCCAAAATAAACACGGCGAGCAGGAAAAACAGGCCTCTCGACACACGCTCGGAGAGTTGCTCAAAACGGGAACGACACGGCAAACGAGTGCCTTCATGTAAATATGCTCAACGTGGCCCCTTAAGTCAGTCTCAGTCACCGTTATTTCCGAGGTTGTTTTTCCACTGCGAGCAAACAGCCGAGCATGACTTCCCGTGACCTTATAAGGGAACAAAACGGAGGCGGATTGCAGAGCCTGCTGTTGCCCTGGCAACGCCTCCCACCCTCCCCTCAGCGCGGTTCGACCGTCGCCATCTTTTATTCCTCCCCTTTCTTGATTCTTCGACAATTCCCCGCCGGCCTGCACGTCAATTCCCATTCCAATGACACGCAGAAGGAAAAACGCCCTATTTCGCGTGTAGAAGCCTCGAGAAAATCCCCTCCCCCCACCTCCTTGAAGTGTTCTTCCTCCCGAACGAGAGGACCTCTCCCACCCAGTCCGAATTACAAGTGCGCTGCCGCATTATGTGTGTGCGCGCGCGCCCAGAAGCCATTTTGAGAGCGAGCACAGCCGAGAAACTGCTCGACACTTTTAAACCAACACGCCACTTTAGTGACTAATGGCAGCAGTGAAAATTCCCAAGATGTCTCCCTATTAAGATTCCTTTTGCCTTTTACAGACTTGGATTACATATTTTGAATACCAGCTGTAAGTCTACAATATTGATATATATACAAAAAGGTACTATGTTACATAAGTTGCTGTAGTAGAAAACTATGGATGGAACTCACTTGGAAAGAGAGAATTCCTTTATATAGAATTTTTAAAAAGTCCAAAGTGAAGTGTTAAAATCAATTACCTACCAAACAACATTTCCTTGTCGTTTAAATGAGATGTTTCTTAGTAAGTGGTTGATATGGAAGATGTTTTTATGGTTGACGTGAGCCTGTCTTCCAAGGAGAAAGAGGGAGAGATGGTTTGCATATTGCCAAAACAGATGATGGCTGAAGATTCACTCTTCACGGGCTGGGAGAAAATGGCAAGAAGCACTCATTATTTCTACTTTTTTTTTTTAAAGAGCTCTCACTTTTGTGCTGAAAGAGTCCTTCCTTTTCAGGAGATGTCTCCCCAGCCCGTGTTAATGACATTGTTGGAGGATCCGAAGATGGAGCAGAAGTCGTTCCTCCTGTACTTGCGTCATGTAGGCCTTCACACTGCATTTGAGGTAAATATCTTCAACCGTGGTCCTTGTCTTCTGGCTTAGGGAGTCTTGGACTGCAGATGTTGCTGAGTGGTTTGGGGAAATCAGGTCTGTCCTTGAGCAAGGTCATTTGTTTCCATAAAACTGGGGACAGCACGGACCAACCTTTTTGCCATGCAGTCTCCAAAAGTCCAGCAGTTTCTGTTTTGGGAGAAAATGTCGAGAGAGACGTTAAACAAAGCAGTTGGGTTCTGGAACAAATGGTGAGACAGTAACCCACATGAGGCCAACAATGACGCCCACTGGTATTTGACGAGAGGTTAAGAGAATAATGATGCAACAAAAAGCTTTCTTTATGGAAGGGCAGGAATATTTTAATGAACAATAAATTGCATGCCTTATTCACAAACAAATAGTATCATAAAATTGGACTTACTCACTGTTACTCATACAAGGCCTCAACTTTACATTTAGATAATTTAAACTTTGTTTTTCCTTACACTCTCAAATAAATGTAACATTTTATTTACATTCATTTAAAAATGAAAACTAGTATAACAGGGGAGTGCCATGAGACCTGGCTTAAGACAAATATAAATGATTCCAAGCAGAGGAAAAAAGGCTGAAAATGTTCACAAGGTAATTACATCCAGTACATTCTCTTCCTTCTTCTCAGTCCCTTTCAAAGGAAGTAATCACTGGATCTTATCATAGTCCATGAGAGGTAAGGAAATCAAATGTAAGATCCCTTTTTGGAACAAAGGAAAGCCATGTAGGCCATTAAGTCCCTGTGCTTTTGTAGGAAAATGGCTGCTGAGAGAGCTTTCAGGCGCCCTCTCTCTCCTGTGTGTTGAAGGACTTCTTGTGCCTCCCTCTAAAAGCAGCAGCGCCTCGTTCAGCTACACTCTGATTGGTTGGCCAGGCTGCCTGCTGTTAACCAGCCAATTGCCTGAGCATTGGTTGATGGGGGGAGCAGAGCAGCAAATGTCAAACAAAACCTCTTGTTGGGGAAAGTAGAACTACTTTCAAACAAAAGCTTTTATTTACTTTAAAACAACTCCAGTGGATTCAAGCAGTCACTTCAAAATTAAGTGAGCATGTGTTTATTATCTGTGCCGCTGCATAGAAGCATTGGCTGCAGAATTAAATCGCCTTTACATTGTAATCGGCGTTGAGCGTGTTACTCAACAACAATAGTTACAGTTACTAGTTATGTCATTTAAAGATAATTCTGTCACCTCTCTGATGACTGACACCCAAAAGTAGTGTGTTACTCTGTAAGTAAAAATCTAGTTACAAGTTAGCGTTTCTACTCGCATTGAAGCCGACCAACTGCTTTAAAATAGCCTCATAATAAAAAAAATAGAAGAAACCCTTCATTTATCTGCAAGTTTGAGAACTTGCAAACGAACACTCAGTCGAGACACTCCATATCCATTTTGTCGCCGGGCTTCAAATTACCTCAAGCTTTCCTTTTCCATTTCTAGGTACTGTCCAAGATGTTTTTTTTCCAAGCAGAGTGTATTGCAAAAACAATTTCACAAATAAAAACACCAAAATTCAGCACACGTTTACTTTAAATTCTGTGCTCATGTCTGCCCCATTGATTTAAAAAAAAAAAAAAAAAATTCTTCTTGTACAAGCCACGCCCCCTTCACATATGCTGACTACCGTTCGCTACTGGTGACGCATAACCAAACATGCACATATAAACTGACCCCCTAATTTCAGTATTTTGTTTTATGGTTGTAAATACAGCTTGGATATGAGTATATTCCGTAGAGAGGATATTTCAATGAGGATAATTTCGTAGTACTTTGTGCGCAAGACGGCACCACTGTAACTTCATTCAGTTTTACTTTGTAGCTATATCTGAAAATGCCCAACCTTTCTGAGCTTGTTGCTGGCAGATAGAGGGTTATGTTACATTGTGAGCGAAGGAGGAACGTTCAAAGGACGTGTTAACAATCTGCTTTTAATAAGTAGCGCGAAGAACGCACCATGTTGTAACTACAATTGAGTTACAAAATGTATTAATACCTTTTTACAGTTCTCGTGAACCGACAAAAGTAATTGCATTCCAAGAACGTGTTCCTTTGCAACATGTTAGTCCCAGCACGGATTATAATGCTGTTACATTTTTTGGGGTGTTTCTGTCAAGCGCTGCCTGATTTTTACTTTTATTTGTTATTGTTTACCTGAGCACTAACAAAACAGAACTCCATAATTACGCCCCTTAAATCTATCCAATAATTGACCAAACGAATGAAGACACATTTGACTATTGTACAAGATACGATTAGGGAAATAGAAGTGAAACATTTTGGTCTGATGATCAATTTTAAATGGCAGTCAGTGAACACAAATGTTTCAAGCATTTGCTCATAAAAAGAAAAAAATCCGGAAAAACAATCTTTTTTAAGAGTTTATATGCGCAAGTTTAGGTGCTGTGTGGCAGGTTTGTTTTTATTTTTCATATAAATGAATTTTGATGTTAATCCTGAAAGCAAACTTAACCATAGTGATAATATCCATCCATCCACCCATTATCTGCACCGCTTATCCACAGTAGGGTCGCGGGGGTGCTGGAGCCCATCCGAGCTATCTTCAGGCAGTCGGCAGGGACACCCTGAACTGGTTGCCCGTCCGTTGCAGGGCACAGAGACAGACCACTCACTCGCTCATTCACACCTAGGGACAATTTGGACCGGCAATTCACCTGACATGCATGTTTTTGGAATGTGAGAGGAAACCGGATTGCCCTGAGGAAACCCAAATAAGCATGGGGAGAACATGTAAACTCCAGACAGGAAGGTTCGATCCCATGACCTCAGAACTGTGCTGCACACAGGTTATCCACTGTGCTGCACACAGGTTATCCACTGTGCTGCCTGTAGTGATGATAATAACTCTACCCTATTTTTTTCTTTTACTTACTGAACATTGTGTACATATTTTATAGAATCACATTCCATAAATGTTTTTTTTAAATACAAATTAAAACTGGTTTGTAGATCTTCTATATCCACTGAGTTGATGGATCTGATTTTACTTTAATACTATAGGGAGTCGAGCACATACTATATATTTAATACATTTGGGGTTACAGATAAGAGACACATTTACTATTAAGGAACTTTGACTTTGATTTACTCAAATTAAGTCACAAGCTAAATTTCTGCTTTGCTGTAAAGCAAATATATCTTTGTCTTTTATTTGAAGGGCTACCAGCTGTTTTTCTTTTTTCATATTTCGGTGACAATCCTAATAAGGTCAACATGTAGAAGTGTTATAAAAACAAATGCCTTTTGGCATTTTTAAAACAAATGTTTCTGCTCATTTGAGGAGAGAGTCGAACGAGTTGTTATCTTCCGTTTGGTCAACACGAGCAGGGCAGATTCGTCACAAACGTGCTGAGGCTGTCAATTCAATACAAGAAAATCTAAAGATTTTTTCAAAATTAGATCCAACGTGCAATATATATTTGAATTATGGAATTGTTAATCGACATCCTTAGTCGACGCCTTTATCTTTAGTCTACGAGCGGGTTGTAGTTGTCGTGGCGAAAGTGCGCCTGTCGTCTCGACGCGGGGCCAAAGCCCAAGCTAAGCTAGGCGCTGTATTGTGGGAGAGAGAAAGAAGCGACGGTACCCCGTCGAAGCTCTCCACACACAGCAACACGGACTCAAGCTGCAGCCGCACAATATATGTGGGCTCTCGCTCAGAAACGAGACACTTCTAGCTTTCTTTTAGGGAAATCATGTAACGTAAGCGGGGCGGAAAGCAACTCCCCTTTATCTCGCCGATTCGACAAGAAAAAATCCCTCGATAGGGGCGAAACATGTCCAAGCCGGGGGAGAGAAACAAATTATACGAGGACCATGGCAGAAAGCAGAGTTCAAGTAAGCCATTTCCCTTCTCGTTCTCCACCTTTCATTTGATTGCCTTGCCGAGCGACATAAAGTCACGCGTGTGTAGCCTTTTTATTGGAAGTGTCGCGAACGAGGAAGGTGCTGGGTTAACTGGCGGCTGCGAGCGAGTGTTATAGCCGCCGTTGCTGGCTCACGTTAGCTGGGGTTTACCTTCCCGTGTGTGTGTTTTCAGCGTTGGCCAACGGCACGGACAGTCACCCCGGCTCGACGGAAAAGCGGAGCCACCACTGGCGAAGTTTTAAGTTGATCATCGACCCGGCGTTGAAAAAGGGCTCGCACAAGCTGTTTCGCTATGATGGACATGCTTTCAACATGCCTGTAAGTCGACCGCCGCCGGTGAAAGTAACCTAGGAGTCGATGTCCATTACGGAGGCATCGCGTCTCTGGATCTTAACTCCACCACTGTGGTCGTCGAAAAAGCCAGAGCGACTTTACTCTACTTTGTTTACTCGTCGTAGTAGTGAATGAGCGGTTAGCGGGATGACAGCGTTGTGCTTCCTCATTTCCTCAGAACTCGGGGATGCCACCGGTGGACAGCGTCAGAGATCCAAGGATCGGTCGTTTATGGACTAAATACAAAGAAACGGACTTACCAGTGCCCAAATTTAAGGTAGGCTTTACAACATTTGTCCCCTTGGTCTACCGGTGGTTTTTCCACCACTACTCTTCCGTAGTGCTTGTCTGTCATTAATTCCAAACACACCACTTGCCCTTCTGGTGCACTCGTATTTGTGAATCAATATTAGCAATTTAAACTCATCAAACTGTTGCTTTTTCTGTTTACAGTTTTGCACATTTCTCTTGCATCTATTTACTTTCCCATTTAAAGTGAGGTTCATGCTTTTTGGGGTGCAGTAATCTATCAGTCGGCAGATGATCATCTATAATTTCCTTAATTCTTGGTGATCACTAATCATCTTGCTGAAAAATGAAATGTCATCCATGATCTTATCTCCTTCCTCATAAGACTAAAGTTAAGCAATGTCATCTTTTCTGCAGATAGCTACAAGGTTTTTCATTTGATTTGCTCTAACTAATGTATGTGCAGTTAAGACAAGTTTCTGTGTTTTACAGTCAAATTTGATTGAAACGCTGAGAGTGCATTTTGCTTCTTCGAAAGAAAATGGCCATAGTGTCAGATTTTAGAAAGAATCTGTATACCTCGTGCACTGCTTGATCATTTGGACAAATGTTTACCATTACATAGCCTTAGTGAGATTTCTCAAAACAGCTACTCAAAGCTTTAGGTTCTAGCCGTGCTTTGCATAGCAATTTGTCTGACGCCATCATTTTGCTTAAAATCTCCTTTTTGAAGATTGACGAGTTTTACATCGGCCCCGTGCCTCCGAAGGAAGTGACATTTGCTCGCTTGAATGACAACATCCGCGAGGGCTTCCTGACCGACATGTGTAAGAAGTTTGGAGACATTGAGGAGGTGGAGATCCTTTACAACCCTAAGAACAAGAAACACCTGGGCATTGCCAAAGTGGTATTTGAGAGCGTCAAATCTGCCAAGGCGGCTGTGCAGAAGCTACACAACACGTCTGTGATGGGGAACATCATCCACGTGGAGCTGGACCCAAAAGGTAAAGAACTTGCAGATACTACCAGATTTTCACTTCCAACATAGGGCTTACTTTGGGCAACAGCTGTCATGTGATCAACTGCTTTGCTCGGGAACTGAGATCTAATTGAATTTCGGTGAATGTAATCCCTGCTCCCTCAAGCCCCTGACTGGGGGCACCATCCATTCCCCAGTGAGCCTAATTTCAGCCTTGTAAGCACTCATCAACTTGACGCCACCAACACCAAAATCAACTCTGCTGTCATTTTTCGGGAGAGTGTACATTAAGTTGAAATTTTAGATCTGTTTTGATTTCGATGGGTTTAACTAAAAAAAAATCAAAATAAAATATGGTCTTTTGACTGCAATGAAAAATAATTATATTCAAAATGATATTTCAGGAATGCCCTACTGTAGAAAACTAACCAAACACACATGGTTTTTATGTGTAAAAACATTTGCAGCATGTTTTAATTAAAATGTCACTCATATCATAACATAGTGAATATAATTTTAATATTAATAATTAACTTTTTGCATTGCAATGCAATTTGTTTCTGCATGCAAATCCTTCCGATGTTTGCGCATTAGCCGCCAGGGGTCAGTAAATATACATAAAGACTATCACAATTCCTCAGCTCCACTGTGGTAATAGCCTTTTTAAAAAGAGGATACATAATACATAATAATAATAATAATAATAATAATTTCCTTGTATTGTCATTCTGTGTAACAATGTACACAGAACGAAATGTCGATTGCATCTGACCCGATGCAGCCGCAGCCAATACATGCTCCAGCACCACCGTTACCCGAGTGAGTATAAGCGGTGCAGAAAATGGATGGATGTTTAGTGCATTCTCATGAATTCTAAAATACATTGATTAGAGTTTTGTTAGACCCGCCATGTTTTTTTTTGTATTGAATTTTAGTAGTCTGTTGGTGGACTTAAATGTGTACCGTATTTCTTTAATAATCCTGAGCTTCTTTGTATACCTAGTAAGGTAATAAAGATCAAGTTCTAATTTAAAACGGTGACTCCAACATTCAAGCCCCTCTCTACTTTTGAACAAAACAATGGATTCTTCTGCATAACACTTGGGTTTCAGATTACTTTGATAGGCATTGTGTTCTCTACTTAGAAATGTCATTCATTATTGAGGTCCTTTTTAATGATTCCTCTAACCAAAGATCCAATGCCGTTCAACGTTAAAAAAAAGTATTAAAACCGCTGTCACATTCTCAAGCTGAGAACTGTATTTGACAATAATGCTTGTGGTGACTTAGTATAATTAAGCGGTAGTGTAGGTGACATCTCACCTGTAGCCACCCAAGGTATAAACTAATGAAACATTTGCAATTTACCTTGCGACCACAAAAACCACAAAGGCCAAGCATTAAAAACATTATTAGCAGTACAAATACACATAGTAGAGGAGCGTGTGAGTTTGAAACACCCTGAATCTACATTTTAAGACAGAAATGGCAGTGATGATAACTAAATTTACATTTAGTTTTGTTTTTCCTTACTGCATAATACAAAAAAGTAGTGAATGTTCTTTTCTTGATGTTGTTTAGCAATGGTTTCGATTATTTAATTTAGTTCATTAAACTTTTAACATTTTGTTTAATTCTCTGAAATTGTATTGATTTTATTTTATACTTCTACTGTTTTTATTTTTGCTGTCACATTTTTTGCTTACTGGAAATTGAGGTTGTCATGAATTATAATGTAATATAATTCAACCTTTGAAATGTAATTACAAAAAAATGTTAAATTATTTTCTCCACATCGTTTTGCATTTGGCTGTCAACCCAGTCCAAACAATTTGAAATGAATCATAACAGGTTGTTCTGTAGACCCAGCATCACACCTCGCTGTTATCTGCTTCTCAGGTGAGAGTCGCCTTCGGTACTTCCAGCTCCTTATTAACGGAAGCTACACACCGCGGACCTTGCCTGTCGGGGGTGAGGATGCGAGAGAAGTTTCTCCTCGAATCCTGGCGGAAGCTTTACTAGTAAGAAATAAAATACTCCCATTTCTAGGATTACGGTTATGATTTATACCATACAGACTTGTTCTCTTTCAACCGCTCTAAAACATGACCTTTGACTTTTTGCTGCCCCATGATACAATAGTTGGAGTTAATTATTTACTTTTGCCAGTAGGGTTTTCAAATCATTGATTTGAAACTCTCAGGTGTAGTATTTTTTTGTTTTTGAGTTTCTCTCCTGCCCAACTTGTTGAGAACCAGTCGACCCACACCTGATTTTTACTATTCTTTATATTGTAGAACTGTACCTATATTTTCAGTTCCTTTAATCCCATCTTTTAACTTATCTGCCAGGGGTTTCTCTTCAGTGGTACGATCGATAAATTAGATTTAAAGGTGTACGTGCACCAGGATTTCATGAGATGTGCTGATGTCACTAGGACGATCTTTTTGATTTTATTTTTCTTTGGTGGGCAGGGGCATTGTATGAATTGTCGAGTTTTGTTTGCAATGTACTTTCTATTGTTAATGCGCCAACACCGACTCTCAAGTTGTTTTTTTTTGGCGGGGGGGGGGGGGGGGGGGTCGGGGGGGGGGGCAAAGACTAAATGAAACGTGCCGATTCTTTGTTTTTAAATTTCCCTGCAAACTTTGGATCTTTTATACGGCACATTGTGTGAAACCCAACATTTTTCATCAGGCAGAAGATTTTGTATTGTGATACTTTCTGTTTTGAATGTTTTCTGACTTAAAAGTCTCCCACATGGTTGTAATTTGGCTTTTTTTGTCTCTATCAAAGGCATGCGAACCCATCCGCAGGTTGTCGGAAAGCAGCTTGTCAGCCGCGGCGGGCTCGGTGCCGCCAGGCAGCAGCAGCTCCACTACACCACTGTCCCTGGAGACAGGCTACTCTAGCCTGAGGCAGGACACCCCTCAGTCCCAGGGTACACCTCGCCAAACAGGGACCCCCTTTTCTCAAGACTCTAGTTACTCTAGTCGCCAGTCCACACCAGCATACCAGCCGAGCCGGGCAGAGAGTTCGGGAAGCTACAAGTCACGGAGACATGAAAGCAAGTTCCAGAATGCGTACAATCGCAGACCGGAGAGGCCTCAGTATCGCAGCAACATGCATCGGAGTGCAACTCCCGAACAAGTGTCCTTCAAGCAGCTGCACCTCAGCCCTCCTGAGCCTCCACCTTCAACCCCATCTTTCTCATACACAGCACCTCCTCCTGCCACATCCAACTTCAAATCCGCTTTCTCACCCTACCAGGCTCAGTTGCCTCCCGCTTTTCCCCCATCAGAAGCGTTTCATCACCCGCCCCAAAGGGAGGATGAGTACCAACGTCCACCTCAACCACCTGTGGCTGCTCCAATTGACGTTTTGACCTCGAATGTCCGACCAGAAACCCCCCCTATACCTGAGCCCCCGCCGGAACCAGGGCATCATCCTAGCACGCCTCCTCCCAGGACACCTGATCATTGCCCATCACCCAGTTTGCCCGCCGGCGATTCCGAGCGCAACAGCCTCGACTCGCGCATTGAGATGCTGCTCAAGGAGAAAAGGACTAAACTGCCTTTCCTGGCAGAACGGGATTCCGACACTGAGGTGCGAATGGAGGGAAGTCCCATTTCCTCCTCGTCCTCCCAGCTTTCCCCCATCGCCCCATTTACAGGTGGGGGTGCACCAAACTCCCGACCCACTAGCACAGGCTTAGAGGACATCAGTCCCACGCCACTGCCGGATTCAGATGAGGACGATGAGCCCATCTACGGTACCGCCTCACTGGTCAAGCGCAGCGGCTCCCCCCTTGACCACAACAGCAACAGTCAATTTAAAGAGGAACATCCTCGAGCTCACACGGCAGCAGAAAAAATGGAGACGGTAAGGTGGCACCGTTTTAAAGACAAATGTTCAGTTTTTATTAAGGCTGACGAAAATAAATTGAGCTCAGAACAATCATTGTGGTGTTCACAGAAGTGTAGTAAAACCTGAAAGCTGTTTGCTTGATGGATTAAGTGCAGAAATGAGCTCCTGTATTTCCCGGACTACAAGGCACCCAAATTATTGTGCAACCCTAACTTTTACTGTAATTTTAATTCTATGCACCTTATTGTCCGATTTGCCTTATATATAAGTAAGATATATTGCAAACGATTGTTTATTCCTATTTTCTAATAGTGCAGAAAATACAATATTTTCCTTTTCGATGGGATGTTTTAACTAGGGCGTATTGTTATCTGCTTGTGGAATTGGTGAATAAACGGCCTTTTTTGTTGAAATTATTTTTTGCCACTCTTGTGAATCAGGAGAAGGATGGCAGTTAAATGTTAGGCAATCAAGTCCTTAAAAAACAAAACAAAATCAGAAGGTAACATAAGTAGCATGTGGGTCTGGTCAAGAAATAGCTCTTGACTTAGACATGAACCCATTTTGAAGACTTATGATGGATTATTATAGAATTTTATTCATGATGAAGCGCGTTTCGCATATTAAGTAATATTGATACATTTTTAATTGCTATTTGGGAGGTGTCATTTTAATTCTGCAATACACTAATTTGGATGCATTCCTACTTTAACTTTTGATTCAATGTTTTGGATGACTTCTCATATTTTGTTATAGAGTCATCCATCGTCCGGGGAAGATATGGAGATCTCTGATGACGAGATGCCCGGCACGCCAATCACTGGCGGCGACTGTGGCAAAGGCATCGTTGTCAACTCCGCTGTGTCCCCCATCCAGAATCTGGCGCTCCATACACCAGGTTTCTCCCACTTGGCTCACCAGGCAGGCTTTGCCATGCCACACCATCACCTTAGTGCTGTGCCAGGGCATCCGGCTCACCTGGCTGCCCACCCTGCTGTGCACCCGCACCTGCTGCCACACATGGCTCACTACACGTCCGGCATGATCCCAATGGTACAAATGGAGCTGATGAACTGTGTGCGGTGGGAACAGTGGAGCACAGTTCCCATGTCCTTCCAGATGCAGCAGCAGATGCTGAGCCGCATGGCGCAGACCCGCGGCCCTTATCCTTACCCACACTTTCTTGACAGTGCGACCACTGGACCGTTCGCCACGCCGTATCAACATTTATCTATGGACACCACACATGCAAGCAATGCAGAAGTGTCTGGTCAACAGTGGCAGCATCCCAGCATGCCAAAGTTCAACCCAACTGTCCCACCTCCCGGATATGAAACGAAAAGGGAAGACCCCCACAAGGCTACTGTTGAAGGGGTGCTGCAGGTCATTGTCAAAGAACTCAAGGCAATCATGAAGAGGGACCTGAATCGCAAAATGGTGGAGGTGGTGGCTTTTAGGGCCTTCGATGAGTGGTGGGATAAGAAGGAACGATCAGCAAAAGTAAGTTTTTTTAATGGTGTCTGAAATTCATTTTGCTGATTGGTATTTTCGAAAAAGTTATGATTGCCAAATTTTCTGATGTTTTTTTAATACACTCTGTTATAGCTTTTGTTAATTATGCAACAATTAAGAATGAAAATACTGTGTATTGTCACACCTCACCAACAATATTCACAACACACATCTGGTGCAGCTTCTTAATGAAATGTTTTTGTTGCCATACACAAAGTTTTCACAGGTAAAAATAAATGTGCTCCGTAGCTCTAAAATTTGAACAATTATTTTTGAACTGTAATAATCATCAATTGTAAACACAATTTATCATTGGAGTCAAAACTCGTCAGTAAAACTTGCTTTTTTATAAACTTTAATTATAAATTTAAACAAATGTTGTGTAATGTATTTCAAAATATGGTTTGAATTCTATATGTTCTCGTCACAGGCATCTTTGACTCCTATCAAAAGTGCAGAGGGGAAGGAAGAAGAGAGATCTAAACCTAAAGAGACTATAGGTTCAAGTCTGCTTGAGAACTGGAACAAGGGTGAGGGGCTGGGGTATGAAGGCATGGGACTTGGAATCAGCTTGCGGGGAGCCATCCGCTTGCCTTCTTTCAAGGTAGCCAAATACATTTTTCTGTAGATCTGTTCCTCCTAATTTCATCCACAGTGTTTAATATTAATCATTGGAATGCAACCCTTAGGTTAAAAGGAAGGACCCGCCTGAGGCTATCACAGCAGGAGAGAATAAACGAGCACGGCCTTCAACGCCTGTTGATGATGAACTAGAGGACGAAGGTACATTTTTGTAAAATATTTTGTACTTAGTGGGGTTTTGACAAATTTCTAAACAAATCCAAAGGAAATTTAGTTCTGAAATATAAAAAAGTAAATTCACTGTAGTTAGCTAATGAATGTTTGGATGAACATTTAAAATATCTTATTAATGTAGTTATTCTTATTTTTTTCCCTCATGTTCAGACCGTGATCGAGATAAGACGGAGCTCACCTCGGACAACCATAAAAGAGATGGCGACGGTATTTCTACCAAACGAAGACATTCGCGACCACTTGATCTTGACAGTGAGGGTGAGGAAGAGGCTGACACATCTGGAAAAGAGGAGTCGCTGGGTGATCGAGAAGAAGAACCTAATGTGACAGAAGCCCCGGAAAGGCTGTCGCCAAGCAAAGTAAGAGCAGTGAAATTTCAATTGCGTTGTATTTTAAAATTGCCGCATCCTTTTATAATTTTTTTTGCTCATAATTACCTCCAATAACATATACGTAGTTGTTTTTTGTTGTTGTTGTGCACATATTTGAATTTTGGAAGAGAAGTAAAAACAAAAATAGAGAAACGTTTAAAATGGCATTTTTTTTAGGTAAGCAAAATATTGCAATTACATTTGTTGAAGTGACTTACATAAAATATAATTTGGCATTTCCTTGACTTAAATTATTGATCAATTTAATGTATACTATGAAGTGTTATCAACAATTCATAAGTGGATTTGGTGTTCATCTCTAATATGTCCGTTAAGGATGCAATGATTTTAAAGTGTGAAGATCTGATTCATCAACACACGTTTGTGATTAATAGTTTTTTTCTCTAAGTGTAAAGAGACTTTGAAGACTCAATGTTACTTATTGTTTTGAAAGAGTGGTGATGAAGGAGTCGCCAGAGCTTCGAGTGAGAGCGCATCCTCAGATTCCTCTGATGATGGTACTTCATTCAACCAATTACCAAATGTTATTTAAAAAAAAAAAATCTGTATGTCAACTCACATCATCATCCTCTGCAGAGTCAGGGAGTTCCACATCGTCCAAGAGCAGCTCAGACTCTTCGTCAGCCACCTCGGACTCCTCTGAGTATGAGGTGAGCTCGGAAGAGGAGATCTCTGAAGCGGAGCTTGAAGACGATACAGGCAAAGCCAGAAAGACTTCCTCATCATCTTCGTCATCTTCATCTTCGTCTTCGGATGAAGAGGGGGAGACTGACTTTAAGCCACCCAGTCCTTCTTTGATCTCTATCACTGATGTCACAGAGGAGCTAAGCAGCAAACCGAAAATCAGACCTCTAAGTCCTGAGAAATTAGTGGAGAACAAGAAACCTTTGTCTCCCAAAGCGGTTCCAGGTAGGCATTCCATGCAGGTGTTTTGACTGATGGCATAAGTAGCATATTAATCACTGTTTTACTAAAACAAAAAATCGCTTATTTTATTTAAGTGATGTTTATATCCAATATTGTTTGAGAGCAACTATATATTTTTCAGGTTTAATGTTTGAACAGATGCAAAAATGGTGAGGTTGTGTATTTATGACTTAGGTCAAAATGATGAAATAATGTTAACCCATGTATCCCAAAGAAGGAAAACAAAAATTGCATGCATAATACATATGGGTCCAAAAGCTTCAGTTCCTAGCTTTTAGGTGATTGGTCTTTGCCCTCCGTAAGGATACAAAACTTTTCTGATTTTGTAGCCAAAGAAGAAGAAATCGGTTCTGACGGAAGTCGCACCATGAAGTTGGATTTGCAGGAGAAACTCCGGCCACCCTCGCCAAAGGACACTCATCCTTCTGACTGTGACCAAGAGATCAAACCCAGAGGTAAAACAGAGCCCGAAGGAGCGGCCACGAAATCAGGTGGTTTAGCCCCGCTCCACCATGATTCCGAAGCACCCGCAACCCGAACCTCTTCCGGCTCCTTAATGCACCTCCCTCTCCCACCGCGCCCCACAGTAGAAGGTCGCTCCCTACTTTACCCGCCATCAGAACTCTCCCAGCGATCTCGCCTTCCCACGGACGAGGAAATTCCCAGGACTCCCGGCCGAGACCTGATGGAACGAGCTCGCAGTCTGGGCAAGTCGCAGAGCACGGACACTGTGCCCAACACCCCAGGTAGTGATGCCCCACTGACGGGAAGCAGCCTGATGCTCAGCTCCCCGCACATTCCTGGTAGTCCTTTCTCTTATCCTGCTCAGTCTCCTGTCCTCAGCGCCGGAGTCCCTCGAACTCCGGGCCGAGACTTAAACTTTACCCCTGTCTTTCCTGATTCCACTGCACTTAATCGGAAGATCTCCTCCGAGAGCATTGACGATCATCCTGTATTCAAGGAACCTCCTGTCAGCACCTTACCTAACCAAGCCTCATTGACAGGTACACAGCATCCGACCATCCTCTCCGGAGAGATACCAGAATTTCCGGGTGTGGATTCCGAGGCGTCCGAAAGTGTTCTGTCGAAGCGCAAAGGTCGATCTAAAGGGAAAAAGATCCCCCTCGTGTCCGAGTCTTCTGAGCCATCGTCTGAATCGACTCCTTTACGAGACGCTGACTCTCTGAAAATCCCAGCCAACTCCCCTGGAGGCCTGAGCTCAGACTTCCGACACGTGCAACCTCAGACGAATCTGCTGCCCGAAAACGAAGACCATTACCTGTCCTACGAAGAGGACGTGCCTCTGGTCACAAAGCCAACACGGAGGGCACGGCGAGGCTGGGAGGAGCTGCTCCTGGACAGTCTATCACCCGTCACCACGCCGCCACGATCCATCTTCTCCAGACGCAGCGAGTTTGAGGAGATGACCATATTATACGACATATGGAACGAGGGCATAGATGAGGAGGACATCCGTCTCCTCCAAATCACGTATGACCAGATGCTTCAGCAGGACAATGGCAACGACTGGCTCAACGACACCCTTTGGGTTAATCACCCACATATCCTTTACTACGCATCCACTCTGTTATTTTAAACATGATTGTCCAATTCACTTGGTTTGAAGTTAAATGGAATTTGATTATTTCGGGAATTAAATGATAACGTCATGTGGTCAAACACGACGCCCTTTAAGGATTGAGTGATAATAAAGGGCAAACGAATAATGTAGAATGGCATCAAAAATAAAAAAATGTTATCCCCAATATATCATCCCTAATCAAGGGGCTTGTCAGAAGTTATTGCAGGGGAAAAACACTTTTAGTTTATAGTCCGTTTAGGGGTGTAATCAAATCAAACATTAAGCAATATATTTTAATTTTATTAAGCTGAGAAGCGACTTCCAACCGTTTTTGTCTGAGACCAGCCGATACGCCTCTTTTTGTCGGCGTAAAACACTATGTTCCTTGACCCCCTTGCACAAACCAACTGCCCCCGAGTGAAGAAGAAGAGGCGAGATGACGGCATGAGGGATCACATGACCGGCTGTGCTCGAAGCGAAGGGTACTACAAGATAGACAAGAAGGACAAGATCAAGTACCTGCAGAGTACGCGGCTGCAGTATGAGGAACCACCTTTCGACACTCAGGTGGGACTGTGACTATGCAACTACCTGCTTAAGTTATTGATTCCACTTGTTTATTATAGGGTCCAGAAATCAGAATTTGGCAAATAATTCATAATGTTAATCTCTGTGCCTGAAAAGGGTTTATTGTTGCGGAAATTTTCTATCTTAAAATCGATTATTTTGTATCTGTATTTCTCAGTTCCCATTTGAATCACCCACACACAACCTCCTGCCACTCTTTAAATCTTGTTTTCTCTTACCCTTTTTTGTCCTCTCAGGGAATGAGTATTCCTGCGCAAGTCCATGCTTCCACAAGGGCGGGCTCTGAGCGGCGATCCGAACAGCGGCGCTTGTTGTCATCGTTTGCTTGCGACAGTGACTTGCTGAAATTTAACCAGTTGAAGGTGAGCCTTGAGCACCCACCCGCCTTCTCTTGTTTCTGCGACGAAGCGCCTGACTCTAGCGAGACACTGACAAAATGTCGACCCTTTCAGTTCCGCAAGAAAAAGATCAGATTCTGCAAGTCGCACATCCACGACTGGGGTCTCTTTGCTCTGGAGCCCATCGCCGCGGACGAGATGGTCATTGAGTATGTCGGACAAAACATCAGACAGGTAAGAGATCGGCAACAGCTTTAATAAGGCAAATACAAGGCTAGGCGCGGCTACCAATCTACCTGCAAATAGTCAAAATTATAGTGCATGAGGGTTAAAAAAAAAATGATTGCACAACAGGTGAACCTATTAAGTTCTCTTTCCGGTTTGTTTTAAATGCTGGGTCCTCCACTATGTTTTCTCCCTTCTGCAAAGACCGCAACAGTTGAAAAGTTACGGTAGATCTTTACCAAAATGCTTAATGTCTGAGTACTGGTAAAGTGATGGGGGAAAGCCTTGTTGTGAAAGTAATTAACCTTTTTAAATAACTTTATTTTCAAAATTTACTGTTGGACCTTGAAAAGATTTTTAAATGTGTAGGATACATTTATGATGATCCCATTTATAATTTGTGTTAAGCGTTTCTTTAAAACAAGGTATTTAAAATAATCTATTCATATTTTACAATTATATTTCTAGGGGACCTAAAGTTGTAATTATATAAGGAGAACTGTTAATATTTTGACCTGATATTAGCGGTGGGATTATATGTAGATTTAATTCACAAATTTGTGAGTTTTTTTTTTTAGATTTAAAAAATAAAATAAATAAATATATATATTTTCATATAGTTCAAGTCATCATCCACCTTCAGTTTGGTTGACACTTAAACTAAGGAAACAAGACATCAATTGAATTTTAACTTCTAAGGACGGAGAGAGCAGCCAAACCACAGATAAAAGATTCCAAACTGTTCTAAAGGCCCTCCCTGCAGCCTTTTTCTTTGTTAATTCTCCTAGCAAATCTCCCCTAAGGAGTGTGGAAATCAGAGAACAGCAACATGATTGGCCTGTAGTGACAATGATGTTAACAGTTCATAAGTCAAAACAAGTGTGCAACCTATCTATCTATCCTCATCAGTCATATCCCTCGAGAGGGGTGACCAACAGCAAGATAAACACATACACAAAAACAAAAAAAAGAAGAAAGAAAAAAGTACCAAAAAAGACAAAAAAATAATCTTGGCCTACCCAAACAAGTTACAAACTAGCATTCTATCTCCTTTTCCATTATTAGAAAAACTATTGCACTTATCAGAGGGGAAACAAAAATTCATGTGAAATTGTTTCCACATACAATAGGTGATTGCTGACATGCGAGAGAAGCGTTATGAAGAAGAGGGTATTGGCAGCAGTTACATGTTCCGTGTGGACCATGACACCATCATCGACGCCACCAAGTGCGGAAACTTTGCGCGCTTCATCAACCACAGCTGCAATGTAAGAGAGATACCCCTGAGCACAGCAAGGCATCCTTTCTTCCCCGCTCCTTTTTTCATCTCCCTTTAACTTCTCCAGGACCTCTTGCTTTTTTATCTATTTTTATGTTCCTTCATTTTACACATCGCCGTTCCTAACATACTTTCCTTGATTTCGCCTCTCCATTTTAAAGGAAAATTTCATTTTTTATCACAAATATCGTCTTTCATTCCTCCAATTGCCATTTCCTATTTTAAACACTTGTTATTTTTTTCTCTCTCACATTTTCTTCCTTGCAGCCTAACTGTTATGCCAAGGTGATCACTGTGGAGTCTCAAAAGAAGATAGTAATCTACTCACGGCAACCCATCAACGTCAACGAAGAGATCACATACGACTACAAGTTCCCCATTGAGGACGAGAAAATCCCCTGCTTGTGTGGCGCAGAGAACTGCCGGGGAACGCTCAACTGAGGAAAAGCTTCTAACACTGATGGTTTACAATTAATGGTGCTGTTCCATCCATTTGACTTGTTTTGTATAGGTCCACCATCGGCCCTGCCCCTTACAATGACGATCCTATTTGCAAAACATTTCAGTATCGTTTGCATACTCGTCTTCTAGAAGGTGCGTTTCAAAGGCATAATTATCCAGATTGGGATCAAGATCTCCATGAACATTTTGGTTTGGAATTGTTGTAAACATCCAAATCCAACTGGAGTTATGATTGTAACAGGCATCTCCTGCCTTATTTAAAAAGGACTGCCTTTGCATCATTTGAATTTTGGCTTAACAACCGTGCATCTGAGTGCAAATATTCTTTAATAGTATTTGTTTAGGTTTTATCATACACGAGCACTAATATCACGACAACAAAATCTTATTGCAGGTCCACTCACCACCCCAAATGCTAAGTATGTGATATAACGATTTGCAAAGATTTCCCATCTCGCATAAAACTAAACAACCTTAAAAATTGCTTACAAAGGCTGAATTTGAAGCCCCTACGCATAGTTTTATAATTCATCTGAGGCAAGCTTGTATTATTCTGTCAGTGTTCAAACGGTTTGCTCTGTAGAAAATGAAAGAAAAAATGTTGAATGCACTTCTCCTTGGCCAGGCTGACATGAATCCCCGTGAGAACCATGTCCATACTGGATGGAGACTTTCTGTATATATTGTAAACTTGTACAGAAAAACAGCAGACTTTTATACCTTGTCACGGGGTCTCACTTTTAAGATTTTTTTTTTCTAGAGAAAAAAAAGACTGAATATTCAAAAAAAAAGTATTATCAGGGATCTGTAATAGGAACGACAAACTGATTCAAGTACAAAAAAGTAGAAGGTCCACCGTGTACAGGAAGCCACCTTCCATCACCCGTTTTCGGAAAGATTGTTTCTTGTGGAAACGTCTTCATTCCTCTCCCGTCCCACATTTGTAAATAAGCTCACTTAAAAATATAAATATATTTTTATTCCCTGAGGATTTGCTACACTATCAGAGCTCCAAGAGCTGGGTAACATTATGCGGGCAATGAGCTTGTAGCACCACATTTCAGCTTGTGTCAAGCTTCGGTTTTTTCTTTGTTTGTATTCATTTTTGTGTTGGAAATTCTATGAAAAGTCTTTTTGTGGCGTGGAGAAAGTGTGGGTCTAAATTGCTGAATCTGCGAAGAAAGAGGACTGCACAACCAGCCTGCTCCTCACGTTTATTTATTACATGGCAAACGTGATTATGTTTGGGAATAAATGGAAATAAAAGCAGTTTTGCATACTGTACATCCATAAAGTGTTTTTGGCATTTGCATTATTTAAACTTGATCTTGTTAGAAAGACTTTACAAAATTAGACAATTCAAATCGACTAATTTTTTTTTTTTTTAATTCACTTACATAAACAATTTGTCCATTGCCCAGTATTTAAAGAGAGAATATATTATTTAGTGCAGGGATGTCAAATTGGCTCTGGGGCTAGATCAGTAAACTCAAATTTTTGTTATTAAGTACTACGCTTTATCATTCAGTCTGGATTAATTATTTACCCTACATATTATAATCATAGATGAAGAGGGATCTTTTCTAAACCCAACACATTCACAAACAATGGGAGAAAGGATTTTCATGATTGGCATTTCATGTGTTTACTGGTTCATTTTAACAGTTGTGTAAATAGTTTTACACGTGAACCAACTCACCAAGCTACATGAACCAAACACTGCCCTCTGGTGGCTGGAGAGAGTTTTTAGATTGTATTTATTGAAATGTAATATTTAGTGCCTCCTAGTAGTACAAAAAACGTTCAGAAAAATCATACTTAGAAAATATACATGACCTATCACAGCAATGTTATTTAAAAAAAAAAGGTAGAGAAATGTAATTTTTTTACACAGTGGAATCCCCTTTTAGGTTCCGGCGTGTTAGTCTGTCAGGATGCCGCCATGCTGTGCACTGAGGCACTGGCCCTCGCCCACACTAGACAACATAGTGCCACCTAGTGATCGAACAATATACTTTGGGGCTTGAAAAAAAAAAGAGATTTAGACCGATTAATTTAATTAATAAAAAAAATACATTATCATATAAATGTGAATTTTTAAATACTCATCGGTAAAAATATTTGCACTTAAAAATCCATCCATTTTCTGCACCGCTTATCCTCAGTAGGATCGTGGGGGTGCTGGAGCCCATCAGGCAGTGGGCAGGGGACACCCTGAACTGTTTGCTAGCCAGTCGGAGGGCACACAGAGACACACAACTCACTCGCTCATTCTCACCTAGGGACAATTTGGAACAGGCACTTAACCTGACATGCATGTTTTTGGAATGTGGGAGGAATCCGAAGTGCCCAGAGGAAACCCTTGCAGGCACGGGGAGAACATGCAAACTCCACAGAGGAAGGTTTGAACCCACGACCTCAGAACTGTGCCACACACGCACTAACCACTTCGCTGCTGTGCTGCTATTTGCACTTATCTTACATAAAATTAGCCTCTCCTAGAGGAAGCGGACATAAGTGGGGCGGCAGTAGCTCAGGAAATGTCCTTGGGTAAGACACTGAACCCCTAACACCCCCAATAAGCAGGTTAGCGTCTAACATGGCCGCAATACAAGGCCGCTATTGGGAAATGTGGAGCACATTGTAAAGCGCTTTGGGAAGTTATTGACTTGAAAAGCGCTATATAAATGCAGATCATTTCAGATCATTTCATTTCAAGTAGTCGCAGCAATAATCTTGCTGCTACGGGTACCCAAATCTCCACTAAAGGCTGTCTTAAAAATAAAACTGAAGAAAAATGGTGCAGATTGCTCCGTGTTATATGTCGAAGTGTCCTTAGGCAAGACACTGAATCCCTAATGCCCCCAATAAGGTAGGCACCTTGCATGGCTGACTCCCTATTGGTGTGTGAGTGTGTGTGTGAATGGGTAAGTGTGAAGCACATTGTAAAGCGCTTTGGGAGGTCTTCATTTGACTTGAAAAGCGCTATATAAATGCAGACCGTTTACCATTTTGAGTCTCCATAGTTTGTATTCTTTCTTGTGTGTTTTAGCACTCGTTTTCGGTTGCACAGCACAATCCAGCGACATCTAGTGGTAAAATAATACACATTGACTCTTAAATGTGCGGTTTCAATACAGTTGCAAGGAGTAACCGAGCAGAACAGAAGGCTGAGACGTTTCAAATGTCAAGATTCCCACAGGAGTGAGAATGGGATCCATTTGATTTAATTTTCTAAAACAAATACAATTTCTCTATCATCATCATTATCATCATTATTATTATTATTATTATTATTATTTGTAAATTCTTTACGTTATGATCTCGTATGTACACATAAAATTAAGTGCCATCCCTTACCTCTAGAGGGCAGTAAATTAAATTAACTTGTGTATAACGGGCGTGCCTCAATTTACTTCCGGTTTACCGAGGGCCGGGTTTTTTTTGTTGTGGGTATCGCGTGCGGTACAAAATAGATTTCGGGCTTTAGTTCAAATTGAATAAAAACTTTTGTTTTCTATTTTTTGAATTTTTGACATATTCGTGCAGCGTCTGGCATCACAATGACTGAGGTAAAATGAACCTTTAATGCTTTCCGTGGCTTTTTATGTGTAGCACACGCTCAGACGAAAGGGCCCCGACTAATAGCTGGATAAATTCTCTGCTTCCCATTCGCTTATTTTGTGCTTCGTAGACTCTTTATATTTTCAATTCACAACTAGTTAAGATCAACAAAAACATAGTACCAGAAAATATCCAAATATTATTCACTCGGAAAGAGGGAAATGTATAACTTCAGGGGTTGTAGTAAATTCAAAACCCTAAGTGAGAACTACCAGGAAAAGTATGTGTGTGTCTGTGTGTGGAGTCAAACTTTGGAACAATTTACAAGACGAGATCAAACAATGTCCAACTATTCACGTGTTGAAATTTAAATACAAAAAAACATTACTGGCAGAATACAGAGATGAAGAAAATGGGGTATGAGTGATACGAGAGAATGGAAATACTGCGTTTACAACTATAGTTAACTATTTTGTTATTGTTACTATTATTATATCATAACTGTAATTATTGCTATTGTTATTACCATTGGTGTCACAATGATATTTAGTGACTAGTAGCATTATAACGTTAATAGATGGGTACTACGATGATTAGTGTATAAAATATGTGACTATTGTTATTATTATAGTTATTGATATCTGAACTATGTAATATGTATATCCGTGAGATTGTGTTATATTTAGACACAAAAGAGGAGCTATTTATAAAATGTAATTAATAGGGAAGATGAAGGGGAAGGGAAAATAAGCGTCTGCTTCTTACTACCCCTTTTTGAACATGTTATGTTAACATTATTTTTGTTGTTGAGTCATTGTTTTTGTCCTGTTTTTATCTTATAATGTTAGAAATAAAGTTTTCGTTCATTCCATGTTAGTAAAGATATATAAAGATATATAAAAAATCTCTTCTATGTGTGTACACAGGACGTCCAGAAGCACTCTGTCCACACGCTGGTCTTTCGTTCACTGAAGAGAACTCATGACATGTTTGTGTCGGACCAAGCCAAGTATATTGCTTTTGACGATAAAAGGTAATTCAAAGTTTTTTATTTTTTTGTGAATGCAAAGACAAAACGTTCAACTTTCTGAAGAGAATGAAATCTGTAGTTTTAAGATCGAACTGAGAAAGTGTCTTGAGACTTCTGCCCAAGGGTCATTCAAGTAAGTTAGAATTGGAATTGTCTACATTGTCATTTATAACAGCAACGTAGTACAATGTTTGCAACGATATTAGACATGACAGTCATGCCGTGCCGAAGACTTTAAAATAAAATTAAAAGAATTTCAGAGTATATATATGGAAAAACTATTTCAAGTTTTGCATGGAGACTGGTTTAAGTTGTAATAATAGTGCAATGAAAAATAGTGCAATTACATTTAGCAGCAATAATAGATTAAAAATGAAGGTGTTTAAGATATAAAGTAGCAGGTCTGACATTTCCTACTTTAACCTTATTATTTGAATTTACAATTTAATTAAGGTTTTGCACATTTACACTTGCAGTCACAAGTTGAAGATGGCTGTGAAATTAAAAGCCGACTATGATGCCGTCCTCCACATGCCGGTTGTCAAGGAAACCAGAGAGCGAGCGCCTGTTAGTACCATGCAGCTTCAGTTGGGCTACACTCAACCAGGTAACTTAGAATGATTAGGAATTGGATGCATTTGAAGATTAGTCTGTATTGTATTTTGTGAATTTTATTTTGCAACCTAGTGCCCAATGACCCAGAGTATGTAATCACCGGAACACATGCCTACCCATCTGGACCTGGTAAGTTTTGGCTTTGCTTGATATTCTCTTAATTCTCTTAATAAAAAGCAAACACAGTGCCACCTTGACTTGATCTACGGTGTCAAAGTCAAACGGATTGAAGGGCCATACAAAAATTAAGCTATAAGTCGAAGTCCAGACTGATTACAGGTTTATTTTTGTATTTTATTTTGTGACTAATAGTTAATTGGACCTTCTGAAAAGCTAACAAATAATATATTTCAATATGATTAGATCAACAAAGCAATATTTCCTTTTGCTCCTATCAGTAATTTTTTATTTTAAGCAGGCACAAAGGCAAATTTTCGTGATATAAAAATTCCCATTAAATGAACGAAGCTGATATTTTTCAGGAACGATCAGGGGCGATTTATATGTCGCAAAAGTGGGGTTCAAATCACTTAATAGGAACAAATAATTGCAATGTTCTATCATTCACTTCGCAACATCAAATTAAAGTGCAAGGTGAAGTAATGTACTATGAAAACAAATGCACAACAATTCCTAATGTGTGATACAATAATGAATCAAGATCATCTCACGGGCTGGAAAAAACCTTCTAAGGTGCCAGATATGGCCCGAAAGCCTTGACTTTGACATTAGTACTGAAAATAATCTAATCGATTTTTTTTTTCCCCCCCGTATATTTTTCCCCAAAATATCATGCAACAGTTTTAAAACGGCTAGATTTAACTTATGACACAGAGGCATAGTTGTTACTATATTCCAACTTTCCTGAGTGTTTTCAGTTTTATTTATTGAAATTTTACTTAAAAAAAACTCAAAAAGCAAGACCAATGTGATGTCAAATTCAAGTTTTTCTCGTAAAAAGGGAAAACACCGTTCACTGCACTTCCTATAGAGATTATGCTAACGATTCTTCTTGTCTTGTCTGATTTTGCACCAAGGAAACATTTTTTTTTTTACCATTATTGTTCACAAACCGGCTGTTTTTAATTGAGCTAGTCTGATTTGAATCTTTGTGCTACGTTTCATTGTTTGCCTGCTTTGCAATTCTTACTCACTTAAACAAAATTAAATGTTAAGGTGTGGCGCTGACCGCTGACACCAAGCTTCACAGGAACCCTAGCGAAGCTGGTGTCCACTCGATGGCATTGGCACTGCCGGCATCCCAGACTACGTGAGTCCTGCATCACTTTTTCCCATACAAAATAAATATCTTAAATTCCGGACCACAAGTCGCCACTTTTAGCTACACTTTAAACACTGCGGCTTTAACTGGTGCGGATCATTCTTTTTTCTTGTTTTTTTTTCCATTATATTTTCCCAACACTATTGGACAATTGAATTGTATGAATCACAAATTCCGTTATTGAAAATCTGTCACTTGTATTAACCCTCATCAAACATGGAAAATACTAAAAGTAAAGCAATATGATGCGTTGTTTGAGTTAAAAGCGATCACTCTGGCAGTTGAAGAAGAAAATCGAGCTGCTGCCTATAAACTTGGCATGAATAAATCAACACTGAGAAAGTGGAGGCGCCAACAGCAAGAACTATGTATTCATAAAATACTTAACAGGAGCAAAACGTCCTCACGATATTAAATCATGAAGTTATACACATAAATGGAACAGCTGTGGAAGTTCTCTATCAAAAACGCTTCTGTTCTCTTTCCGTTTGAGAATCATTGTCAAGTCGCTGGAATTTCTTTTAATCCTCAAGGAACGGTGACAAGCTAATGCAGTTTGGTCCGTTACTGCGGAGACCACAAATGAAAACAGCACATAAACATGTCTATTTTGCAATCTGGCACTATTCTCCACAGTATGGTTGCTCTGGCACTTTCATCTCTACACATAGGACTCACATTTTATGCAGCTCTTAATTGGCACAGAACGTGTAGTGTTCCTCACCACAATAATGCAGAAATGTTGCAAAATATTCCACGCGCTGGGGTACTCAAATTCAGTCTCAAAGTTGCCCAATTTGGCTCATTTTCTCCAGAGCTGTGTTGTCATACGATGAACACAAGACTTTTAAAATGGCGAATCCCATTCACACAACATATGAGGCAGCTCTGATACAGACAGCGATTGTAGAGAACAGTGATTGCATACTGATCTTTTCCGCTTGGAGAAATTTGAACTTTGCTCTCCCAGTCACTGGAGATCTTGTGAATGTTTGTCCGAGTTTCGTGCTTTGACCTCCAAAAGCTGATGAGGTTAGTTGCAGTTAAAGCCTACGTTCCTTTGCCTTCTCCTCCTTTTATGTCGGCAAATGTGGCGTTTTGTTTGCGTTTTTCGCCTCGTGTCTCGCGGTTGGTATAATAATTTCTGGCTAGTTCCCCATAGCGTTGAAGCAGCCAATGGCTTTCGTTTTCATTTTAACATTTAACAACTGGCTAGCCTGCCGTGTTTATCGGTTTGTCTTTACTGCGGTAGCTGTTTTTCAATTGCTGGTTCTTGGTCAGCCTGGCTGCTCATTGCGTGTTTCTGGTCGACCAGCGTCACGTTTTTCACCAAGGCAGAGGCCGCCTTTCGTTGATCGTCTCTGTTGATCCCTTTAAGCTCTCCATGTTTTTTGCCAGTTAGCCCCATTTGGCTGCTTGCAATTTGTTGTAACACCACTGCATCCATCTGCCACCAACACCTAGGAATTCTCCACAAAAACGACCAAAACTTGGCTTTGAAACACTTGCAACCCCTTTGACAAATTAACACTTAAACCAATACGATGATTTGCTTGCTTGAAATGGGAATATACCAATAAAATATATAGATCTATCTATCAACCTTGGTCATATTCCTCAAGAGGGGTGATCAACAGGAAGACAAACACATATAAAAAAAAGGGAAAAAGTAATAAACACACACAACATTTTTTTTGACCATGGCCAACCTAATTGCCCAAACAAGTTAAGCACCTCGGCACCCAAGTTGGTCGTGCTTTCGTCCCTCCAGATGAAACGGGACACAAGAAAGCGGCCATGTCACTCGGGTCAGGGTGACACAACACACTCTTCTGTTCAACAGCAGGGCCCGACAGCTTTCACTGGTTTACCCCTGCCGCATCATACAGGTGCCCTGCCCATCCCTTAGAACACGTCTAAACATCCCACTATCCTTTCACAAAACCTCTCTACTCATTCCTATCACCAACAAGAGCTCTAGCTTCCACTATATTTAGACCTCTTTCCTGCATTGCACTCATGACACCATCCATCCACGTCAATCGCAGCCTTCCTCTTGGTCTCCATCCATTTACTTCTGCTCTGTGATATATATATATATATATATATATATATATATGCCCCGCGACCCTACTGAGGATAAGAGGTGCAGATAATGGATGGATGAAATATATATATATAATGCAAACACCATACAATATTTCCTCACATTTTGTGTGTTATGAAATGTGGGTATCCCTTTAAATTTGAGCATGCAGCTTTTAGTCCGGAATTTGCGGTAATCCTATGTAACCATCTGAAAAAATTCAATTTGGGTGAGTTTTCTAATCAAATGCCGACCTCTAGCCAAGAAGCGAGTCGCACCGCGGCCAGTGTTCCAGAGATCCATCGGCACGCAGGGGCAGCGGAGCGATCTCATCCGCCTTCAACCGCCTTGGTGTGCTCCCGCTTTCAACGCAGTTGCTTTCACGTGGCGCTCTATCTTTCCTTCTTACAATTTTGTAACGTTCCCACAGGCAGTTGTGGAAAGTAGCGGGACCAGGGCTCCATCGCTCCTCAGACGGGCAACCATCATGCCCAAACCTCAGTGGCACCCGCCGTGGAAACTCGTTCGGGTGAGTCTGAAACGTAGGACTTGAGACACTTGTGAATTTTTACATTTGATATTTATGTAATGGTTGTGTATATGACAGGTCATCAGCGGTCACCTTGGCTGGGTGCGCTCCATTGGTGTGGAGCCCGGCAATAATTGGTTCGTCACGGGCTCTGCTGATAGGACCATCAAGGTAACCGATGCTCATTTTTTCTTTTATCTTTTAGAGCGGCACCTTGAGCTATGAAGTGAATTGGTTTTATGTCCATGCTCCATTCTAATAACCAGGCCAAAGTTGCATTGATCTCTAATGTAAGGTGGGGTATTTAATGACTTTTTTTCCTTTCGTTTGCCTAAAAAAAAGAACTCACAAGTTTGGCTGTGCATCATACACTAGGTTTTTATATATATATCTGTCATCTCTCATTAGCTGCACCGCTTATCCTCAGTGGGGTCGCGGGAGTGCTGGAGCCCATCCCAGCAATCATTGGGCAGTGGGCAAAGTATATATAAATATATATATATATATATATATATATATATATATATATATATAATATTTGTTTTTATGATATCAATAATAATAAAACATTTTGCACCAATTTCTTTAATAATTAAAACAAACACATGAAATATAAATTGAAGTATTCACAGATGTACCTTAAAAAATGATAAAATGCAAAAAATATTAACTATTTTCAATTCCATTTGAACCAATTTGGGCACATATCTCTGAAAATATCAATTAAAACAAGGAAAACAAAGCAAAAGATCAACATTCTCTAAGATTGAATGCATTGTGCTTCGTAGCAATCAATATCATTAGAATGAGTCCAAATTTGGCTCATTTTTCTGCCTTTTAAACATACAATGTACATACAGTTATAGGTAACATGCCACTCAGTAGCCTAGATGGTAGTGTGCCCGCTTTGAGACTGGGAGGTCGCTGGTCCGCGCCTCGGCCGAGACATACCTAATTGGTATAATGGCGGCGCCCTCTGTTGGCTGCGGCTGCATCGACTCGCTACAACGGGTCAGGTGTATCGACATTTCGTTCTGTGTACATTGTTACAAAGAATGACAATACAAAGGAAATTATTATTATTATTATTATTATTTGGTTTTACCACTAAATCTAAATTTAGAAAAAAACAATATGTTTACCACAAGAGGGCACTAGAAGACTAAGACATAATTTTGTACAAAATGTTACCATATATAAAAAAATCTTCATTCAATTATCCACAATACGTTTCATACGTAGGTACAATATCGTCCAAAGCAACAATACGAGAATTTGCACTGAGCTTTTGAAAGTTTGCTTTTGAACTTCTGTCGAAGTTCTGCATTTCTCTTTGTTTGTTTTTTAGGAACAAACAATCAACATGCTAAACATAAGCGGGCACTCGAAAAACAAAACACTATACAGTATATCTCTCAAAGGAAGAACAGTTAACATATGCAGTATTATTTATTTGTAAGTACCGAATTTTCCAGGACTATAAATGGCATTTTTTTACCCAAAGTTTGCTGGGGTTGCGACTTCTACTCCAATGAGACTTGTATGTGAAAGTATTTACACATTTTTTATTTTTTATTATCGTAACTGCATATAACTTCACATGTAATTTTCACATTAAACCGCAAGAAAGGTGCTCTAGGCTTGTGTTCATAATTTAACCTGGGGTGCAGAGTAAAAGCGGAAGGAGGAAGCTGCTTTTCGTCCCGAGTTGGAGTTGTGTGCCGGTAAAAGTGACACTGAGGATGAATATTTGATTGGATTTTGTGATTTGGGTGAAGCTGATAGTTTGGTAGGCATTTTCTGAGTAATCCGTTACGTCGTTACTGACAAGCGTGTCCCAAGATATGCAGGTACACATAACGTTGGTAGACCGTGGTTTCTGTTCTAATTTTATTTTAAATTGCCTTTCAAGATGTCATGTATTTTTTGGTCTTTATTTTTATCAAATAAATTCCCCCCAAGGATGCGATTTATACTCCGAGTCTGACTTCTACATGTTTTTCCTTCTTAATTATGCATTTTTTGGCTGGTGCGACTTATACTCCGGGGAGACTTATAGTCCGGAAAATAATTATTTCAACCATTTACCAAGTGAACCAGATTATCAGGCGAACTTTCAATTTTCTGGCCAATTTTGTGTTTGCGGGCGCGCCTTGTAATCCGTAAAATATGGCATATAAAAATCAGATTCCCTTATCGGAAAAAGATTGTTCCAATTGTCACTCGTTGTGGTGGTAAAATGTGTTGGGATGTTTTACTGCACAGATCTGGGACCTTATTACGGGCAGACTGAAGCTGTCGCTGACCGGCCACATCAGCACTGTGCGCGGAGTGGCGGTCAGCAGTCGCAGTCCCTACTTGTTCTCCTGTGGCGAGGACAAGCAAGTCAAGTGCTGGGATTTGGAGTACAACAAGGTAGGTGGCATTTTCTGTGGATGTTAAGTAGGTGGGCCATACTGGAAATGTTTGTGTCAATCCAATCCAAAGAAATAGGGTTTGTATTAGTATTGATCGATACGGTGTTGATACTTTTTGCTTGGAAAGGTCACGATCATGGGATAATAGAACCCGCCCCTTAAATTACAGTAGTTCATAATTACAGATGCTGCGACTTAAGAACGAGACGAACAGACGATCGTTCATAAGTTGAATTTGTTTGTAAGTTTCTTCACTGCTATATTTTGTATGTTTAAGGTTTATAGAAGTATGTTTAAGGCTTGTATATGTAACCTGTATTTTTTGTATGAAAAAATAAACATTTCTTAAATTAATATGCTCTATATTGATAAATAAAGTTAAGTTTCAAGAGGTCATCCTCTGTTATAGAGAGTGGCCGAAAAAAGCAATCCAACCATTTCCTCAACCGCATCAAGCTTTCTTATTCCACTTTCATTTCAAAAGAAACGGCTCACCTCCCTACACTTTCCACCAACCATATTGAATGGATGCACGTGATATTAAACAATAAAAATGCCAAAGTTCTTAATGCACTGGAGATGGTGTAGACATAGTATAGACAGTACTATATAAGCAACCTGAATTGTTTTGTACTATAAAATAAACATTTCATAAAATAATGTGTTGTATAAAGATAAATAAAGAAAAATTGAACTTACTTTTGGAACATAAGCTTCAAGAGGTCCCCCTGTGTGTTAGAGAGTGGCCGAAAAAAAGCGATCCAACCATTTTCCCAACCGCATCAAGCTTTCTTATTCCACTTTCATTTCAAAAGAAACAGCTTGCCTCTTATTCACGCTTTAACAACCATGTTGAATGGATGCACAAGATATTAAATTATAAAAATGTCAACGTTCTTAGCGCGCTGGAGATACAGTATAGAATGTTTACCCACAAACTAGGAAGAGGAAGCAGATTTTTTTTACTTCCTGGTGGATGCTGTGTGACCTCTCGCAGCGCCACATGCTTGTAGCGACGGGAAGGAGCACTACAGTACAGTCCTCTACTCGGAAAAAGGTGCCCACGATACAAAATCTAACTTACAGCAATGTCCGGATATTTTTCAACATCCCGAAAAAAATGTTGGTACCTACCATTTCGCGCAAGTCGAATGGTCGTAAGTAGGGGGAGCGTCTGTATGATAACACAAATAAAATACAAAGAAGAAATGTTTCTTTAGAGAGCTACAATGCAAACTTAAACAGTAAAAGAAAACTTTATTACTACAAAAACAAAAGTCAATAGTCAAACAAAAAAAGTAGCAAGGTAACGAAAATACAAATACTGTAAGCCCTGGTTTTGCTACTTAGTTGGTTTTTATTTTGTATTGTGTTCTGCCTTCTGATTGGCTACCCAATCACTCCGCCCCTTTTATGTCTTTTCAATTTTGAGTTTTTCTAAAAACCAACATCAACAAAAATGCTCTGGACTGGCAAAAACACCCAAAGGCAGATGAAGATGCCTTCTATCACCGAATAAATGGGACTTTTTGCCATTCTGAAGGAACGTTAAAACATTTTTACGCCACATTTTGGTTTTTCCAATAATGTCCACATGATGGAGACAGAATATCGTCTTAAGTAAAAACGTGACTTGTGTCCAGCATCAATAGTTCAATAGATTACTTTGATTGGGGTATTCCGACATACGAGTATTACATTGCACAATACACATTGCATCACTTGTGGCTTACATATTTTTGATGAAAAACAAAGATTTTAATTTGTCAAACCAAAAAAGCAGCAACGTAACTAAAATACAAATATTGTTTAACAATATTAACAAGAGAACTTAAATACCTGCCGTTGGACATGACAAAAAAGTCAGTCGTGGAAATTAAGTGTAAACACAATTAGATCGAAATTGAAAGTTATGCATAATTTTCATACCTGTCAACTTCCACGGCTCCATGCCCGTACAAACTGTCGTATTTTCCCGTACAAAATACAAAATAATCGTACACCATATATTTATTTTTTTCCGAATGATGCATGATGGGAAATCCCCAGGCGGCAGACGCATGCGATTGACAAATTTGCGTTTTTCCGTACAATGCATTAAAATGCAAAAAAAACGTATTTTGTTCGCCAAAACCGTACAGGTTGACGGGTATGAATCATATGACCAACTAACATTATAATGGTGATGATTGAAACGGGAAGACGCTATCGATACCAAGACAATGGTATTGATTGCTCGTTATTGATAATATGGGTGCTTGGATCCATCCACCGACACTTACTTTTAAGTGCTGCCACATTTACTGACTGCACCCGTTCGTAATATCGCCTTCATCTTTGCGCCGGGCTGTTTTTTTCTTTTGGGCGGGATGTTTCCTGATTCTTTGCCACCCGGCAGGTTATCCGCCACTACCACGGTCATCTGAGCGCCGTGTACGGCCTGGACCTGCACCCTACCATTGACGTGCTGGTGACTTGCAGCCGAGATGCCACGGCCAGGGTAAGCCCCGCCTCCGCTGCCATTCGAAAGCCCTTTCTCCTCAAACTGGTGCAAAAGTTGTGTTTATTTCGCATAGGTCTGGGACATCCGCTCCAAAGCTAATGCGCATACGCTTACCGGGCACAGCAATACGGTGGCTACCGTACGGTGTCAGGCTGCAGAGCCACAAGTCATTACTGGTAAGAGAATATGGAGGAGAGAACCTCTAATGACAAATCGTCTTTCCCAAGAATCTCAGTCCTGATCAATGTGTTTTGACCTTGCGCAGGGAGCCACGACTCCACTATCAGGTTGTGGGATTTAATTGCTGGCAAAACGAGAGCGACGCTGACCAACCACAAGAAGTCCGTCAGGAGTGTCGTGCTCCATCCTTCACAGTAAGTTTTCATATCAATCGTGGTATTTTTTATAAAGATTCAACCACTGTGGGATTTTCAGGGCCGATGCAGATACTTATGTATTACGATGAGGCAGATAACCGATATTTGGAACTAATATTCTTTTTCTGCGAAAGCTTAAAAAACTAGCATAAGACATTTTTTAATCATGCAAAAAGAAACAAAGAATGTTTATTGTAAATGTAAATAAATCTTGAATAGCTTTCTGAAACATTTTGCAGTAAATAAATTAAAATTTCAACACAACTCATCTTTCTCTTAGACCAAAAACTAACAGTGCAGGAAATGAGTTTAGGCTAAGCAGCAAAGTAAATAAAAATCAATAAGTAAAAATGTCATTACAACCAACAACTTAAATTAACGTAAAACAAAGAGTGCATCGAAATTTTAACGGAGCTAGCGAATCGAAAAGTTTGAGCACTCCTGTTTTAGAGCCAGATTGACAAACTAATGTTATGGTAACAGCTAATCAATCACTCAGCCTCCCACTTTAGCGTGCTTTTTATGCTCTCTCTCAATCACAAATGCCTGATTGGCCAACTAATGTTACGCTAAGAGCTAATATATCAATCTCCATTTGAACTTGCTTCCCTAAAAAATGTAACTACTTTTTTATGCTGGAATTTGATAATCACACGCTTTTCTACCTCAGACTTTTTCAAATCTGAATATTATCAGGGGTCTTGATTCATAGGCATGTCGGTACTCTATCGTTATTCTTCCTGCTTCAGTGGCTCCGCCCAGGTCACTCATCCAACCAGAAGGCACGGAGTGGGTAGCATTTTGAGAATTGCACGTAAAATTAAAAATTGCAAATATATTTGTGCACCTGCAAAATACATGATTAACACTGCATTTCTTTCTTTTAATGGTTCTGGAAAAAAAGGAAATTTGGCCTTGAAGGTGCTTGAATTTGGCCATGAATAAGGCGTACGAACACTGAAACGAAGATATCAAGCTGAAATCAAATCAACACGCATGCTCGTCCACTACAATGTTTTATCTGTCGCCTACCAGATACACATTTGCCTCCGGCTCTGCCGACAACATCAAGCAGTGGATGTTCCCAGACGGCAAATTCATCCAAAACCTCTCGGGGCACAACGCCATTATCAACACCCTGGCCGTCAATAATAGGGGCGTCCTCGTATCAGGAGGTACTTGCTTCGAATAGTTTATCATATCCCGCCCCCAATGTATTTTTGTTTTAATCCTCCCGATTCTCTCTGTTTAGCCGACAACGGGACCATCCACATGTGGGACTGGAGAACAGGCTACAACTTCCAGCGAATCCACGCCGCCGTGCAGCCCGGCTCCCTGGACAGCGAGTCGGGCATCTTCGCTTGCGTCTTCGATAACACGGGAACTTATCTGATTACGGCCGAAGCAGACAAGACCATCAAATTGTACAGAGAGGACGACACCGCTGTATGTATTTCTTGTGTCTTGTGTATTCTTGATGGAGTTTGTCTGTGCTCACTCTGCTATGCGGTTGCTCGTGTCTTGCAGACTGAAGAGAGCCATCCCGTCAACTGGAAACCGGAAATCTTGAAGAGAAAAAGATTCTAATTCCATCGAAAGACCACAAACAGGCCAATATATTTTTGTTTTCGATTGCAGCGGCAATGCTAAGGAAACTTGAAAATTGAATTCTTTTCTTTTTTTACACTTGTCAAAGAGCTTTGTACCTTAAAGGCGGTGTCCGTAACCACACCATGTTGTACTGGCTCCATCTTCTGGCTAAAAATCATCATTGCAGCTTATTTTGTTGCGTGTGCAAGTATGTGAAATTCTTAGATGCACTCAAATAAACTCCCTCTTTTTCATCTTTGTTGGGGTTTGGGTTGGCATTTGGACTGTATTTGAAAGAGTCTTTTTTTTACTTTCACCATTTTCATCTAAGAAGAAAATACAAACACCAACACACGCGTGAAATAACTCGCCTCATTCCCCCCTGCCTCCTCAGCGCACTGGTAGGGAGAGCTATTGAATTGCTTCTGATCTATGGAGGAACAAAGCTGCCTAAATAAAAATAAATGCAAAAATAAATACCTACAAATATATGCTATATAAATAAATGAACAAATAATACCCAAATATATTATATAAATGCAATCCATTCATTTATTTATGCATTTTGTCATTTATCTATTTCAGTATTTAGTTTTTGAGTATTTTGTCACAATATTCAAACAAGAAGGCGGCCCACTTGCTTGAGCTTTTCACTTATTGGTTAGTCAGTGATGACCCCCCTCTCCCTCAATCTCCTCCTGGTGGGGGGCACATGCATTGCAGCTCATAAATATATTATCGATCAACCAATAGGTGAGAACGTCAGCCAGAATGAGCTTCCCCCTCATTTGAATACAATTTCGAGGTACCAAAATACACAGCAACAAAAATACAGAAAAAGGGGTTGTTTTACCTTAACTTATAAATGATGTCTATGCGCTGCTATTTTATAACAAAACCATCGATAGATGGTAGGAAATAATAAGTCGTAAAAAATTACTACATGGCTTGACTTGCTGTTTGCTTGCTAATACAACATCACTCCAATAATTAGATTGTTTGGGGCTGAGATTCAGAATCCTCACTATCGCCTTCTGCCATAAGGCAAGAGAATTGCGTGCCTCACTCTGCTTCTGCAGACACTACAGGGTAATTGTACCGATAACAATATTCATGAATTTATTTTTAGGACATTTTGAAAATAACCCTAAATTGTGAAGTTAAATGCGAAAGAACTTTTATACATTTTAAATATGTATTCATGATCACAGACGGGTAAGACACAGCCTTACCCATCTTCCCTATCTGTGAACCGAGTTATAGTAAGGGTTCACTTAAATAGTTGGAAGTTACTTATCCATCTTGTCGCACGAGAGTCCTGATCGGGCCGGAATTTTTGGTATATGGATCGTTGGGCTACTCCAAAAGCTCTGGGAGGAGTTCCCCACGGAATTTTGGCGGAAGAAGATAGATATAATAATAATAATATCTCGGGGGAATATAACTACATTGCCCTGTGCTTACAGCACTTGGCAATGTAGTTGTGCCTTGCTGAAGCAATCACAACTAATTAAAAAAAAAAGTAACAGTACATTGACTGTTCCATTGAGTAAGTTCTGGGACATTTTGTACTTCTAGGAGTATTTTTAAATCCCTATACTTTTTACTTGGGTAGATTTGCTGCATGAAACCCTTGACTTAAATACACTCCATGTAAGTGCACGTCTGTCTCTGCTAAGGCAAATGTAATTTAATTTTGTACTTCTATTTGTTTTATTTGACAATACTTTTTACTTGAGTAGATTTGTGAAGAAGAATCTACTTTTACTCCGCTACATTAGGATACATTAAGCCCGTTGCTTAAATCTCTTCCACAAAGTACGTGTCTTTTAAGGCGGATTTCTTCTGTGTTATATGACGAAGTGTCCTTGGGCAAGACACTGAATCCCTAATGCTCCCAATAAGCAGGTAGGCGCCTGGCATGGCTGACTCCCTATTGGTGTGTGAGTGTGTGTGTGAATTGGTAAGTGTAGAGCACATTGTAAAGCGCTTTGGGAGGTCTTCATTGACTTGAAAAGCGCTATATAAATGAAGGCCATTTACCATTTGTCAGAACCCTTGTTTCTTTTATCTAAATTTTACCAGTGACCAAAACAACCCCCAGGTGAGGCACGTGAGCTGGGTTCGGAACGTTTTTGTACGTCAAGTCATGTTTATTTGTATAGCCCTTAATCACAAAGCGTCTCAAAGGGCTGCACAGACCACATATTATTGCAAACCACAGACAATTATGACACCATCCCCTGATCTAAAACCTACACGAGGACAAGGAAAAACTCAAAAACGTCAACATGTGGAAAATGATGAAACCTTGAAAAGGGACCGCACTGTGCACATTGTAAATAGCTGTAGCCTTACGTGTAATATACATATATATATATATATATATATATATATATATATATATATATATATATATATATTAATCCACAGAGGGTTCACCCAAACAAACCCGAGTACACAGACTTATGATTACACAGACCCGTAATTTCTTGTTGAATGGATGGACTTTGATGATCTGATTACAGTGGAACCTCGCTAGTTTGCGGTTCCACTTTTGCGGGTTCAGAGCTTCGCGGGTCTAAAAATTATATCCTAAATATACCCTAAAGCATTTATTGACTTGACACCATTGAGCGCGAGCTTATGTCAACTGAGGACACGGTGTGGACACTCTTATTGTGAAGGGGAGGGTGAGTTACCGCTTTGCTCTATTTTTTACTTAAGTAATTACTTGGGTGACTACTTTTGACTTCTACTTGAGTCATATTATTCTGAGTAACAGTACTTTTGAGTAGAACAAAATGTGGGCTACCCTGCCCACCTCTGAAATAGAGTAAACCAATCTGCTGAGGCTTCTGGTATAGTTTGTGTGTTAAGAATGAAGGGTTAGACCAGTGTTTTTCAACCAGTGTGCCGTGAGACCTTGTCTAGTGTGCCGCTGGAATATGCCCAATTTTATCTTTCCAAAAAATCAGGCCATTATTCAGTATTTTTGCTAACTTCAGACGAGGAACTGTAATAGTCATCCATATCAGTAGGTGACAGTATATTCTTATATACTTTTTATATACTAATGATCTGCTCATGAGGTAGCATAGTACATTTAATAACTTAATTTGTTTAACAAAGCAGTTTAAGATTGCACAACATATATTTTTTTATTTTCAGTTTTTTTTTTAATACTAATTATCTGCTTATGAGGTAATGTAGTGAAATAGTTGACATAACATTCTCTGTCGGACGGTGTGCCTCTATAAATAAAAGTATACCTTGGTTCAAAAAGGGTTGAAAAACATTGGGTTAGACGAAGCAAAACACCTTGTTTAAAGTCAGACGTAAATATAGAGAAAATGGAACGTTTGTTGTACACTGGATAAAAGCAGGTCCCTATGGTTGTGTTGGTGTGTGGTGCCCCTTGCCATGCCTCCAGCCAAGGGGGTGTCCAAACTACGGCCCGCAGCAAATTCTGAAAATATACAGTGGAACCTCGGTTCTCGACCATAATCCGTTCCAGAACCCTGTTCGAAAACCGATTTGTTCGATCACTGAAAATCGTTTTTCCCATTAAAAGTAATCTAAAATCGTTTGAATCTGTTCCAACACCCTGAATGTTTACCATGAACGTAAACACGAACGATTAACCAAGGCTAATCGTAGGTTTGCGTTATGTTATCTTCCGTACGAAAGATAACACTAACATGAACGTGTAAAAATAAAAAAATCAGGTCGTTTACACGTCATTTAGCACCCGGGTCTCCACCAAAAGTGGTGAATGGTTAAAGGATAAAGAAAAGAATTATGAATAGGATTTCTTACCTTTGTGGTGGTCTGCAGAAGCCATGCTCTATTCCTTCGAAAGAAGGAAAACTCGCACACTTTCTTCATATTTTGCTATTTTTCTTTCTTAAATGCAATAGTTGTATGCACTACTCTTCTTTTTTCACCTGTAGCAACTTTGCTGCTTGCACCGACCTTCTTCGGAGGCATAATTAGGGGGTAAAACACTCCGTTCACCGATATTAAAAGCGAAAGCAAAAAGAAGTGCGCGCGCACGTGATAACAGTTCTTCACGAGGGGTGGGGGCAATCTACACCCGTACACCGCTCAGCATCGCCCCTAGCGTACCGGCGTTCGAACTCCGATTTTTTGAACGAAAAGCGAAGCAAGAATTTCTCGGAATTTTTGGTCGAGAACCGATTTGTTCGAACTGAGAGGCGTTCGAAAACCGAGGTTCCACTGTAGTTGAATATGGCCCGCACATGGCGCTTGAGCTCAACTCTGTTGCCCTTCTCAGTTTTAACACTAGATGGAGCTAGTAACGGAAAAGGTGCTTCTCCACCCATGCATTTAGGATCCCCTTAACTGGAAAACGTTGGAATTGTGTTTTCTTTGCTTATTTAATTAACCTTCTTGTCATTCATTTGAACTGTCATTGAAATTCAAAGTGTATTACTGTGTAATTTATTCTGACGCAAAATAGATTGATTTTTAATTCTAAACCCTATCAGTGCAGATAAACGTAAATTTTGCTACTAAAAATAGGTTAACAATGAAATTAGAGTAGATGACCGGCTATCAACCTGAAAAATAAATAAAATATCCATCCATCCATCCATTATCTGCACCGCTTATCTTCAGTAAGGTCGCGGGGGTGCTGGAGCCCATCCCAGCCTTCTTCGGGCAGTGGGCAGGGGACACCCTGAACTGCTTGCCAGCCAGTCGCAGGGCACACAGGGACAAACAATCCGCTCGCTCATTCACACCTAGGGACAATTTGGACCGGCCAATTAACCTGACATGCATGTTTTTGGAATGTGGGAGGAAACCGAAGTGCCCGGAGGAAACCCACGCAATCCACGGGGAGAACATGCAAACTCCGCACAGGAAGGTTCGATCTCATGACCTCAGAACTGTGCCGCACACGCGCTAACCACTGCGCCGCCATGCTGCCCGAAATCAAACATATTTAACAAAATAAATTTACCACTCCTCAAACCTAAAACAAGTCCAGTAGCTTTTCTTTCCTCTGTCTAACAGCATAGGAGCTACACTCAGGTATTGCTGAAGTTTGTATTCCAGACTGTATCGCTATATACAAAAAATGTAATCAACATTTTTTTTTCTCCTCCTGGCCCTTTTAAAAAATGTTTAAGCCAATGTGGCCCGCCATTCAAAACGTTTCCCCAAACCTGTTGGACAGTATCCGGTGTCAGTAATCTCAAGAGATTTGTCCTAGTGAGCTTGCCGTCGAGCAGTTTTTACGGCCTTTAGCCTCCTTCTCCCCCTTTATAGAAATTACACCTTGTATTTCTGCCAAACTTCCGTGTAAAATACCCGAATACGAATTTAATAAGCCCACTGGACGACTTAAACAAGCTGAGACTCCATTTGTTCGATTTTCGTGTACTTTTTTATTTTGTCTCACTCCAAAGTTGGAGCTTTTCAGTTTAGCCTAGCTTAGCTTAGCCTAGCTCTGGCAAACGGAAGCGAGTTGTTATTGTTCGAAATGTGCGCCAGTGGGACAACAAAGTATCACGAAGAACTCTGTGCAATTAAAGACGACAGCGAGACATCACAACGTTCTGCAGGTTTGCTCACCGATCACACTGAAATGTTAATCAAATACCTCTGCCATTACGGTTTTTAGCGCCTCCTAACGACCCTGGCGGTTAAGGGATGCGTGAGTGGTTAAAAACTTGATGCGTAAAAAACATTGATTAAAATCATAAGCAAAAAGATACGAATATTCTATTAACGTCTCATCTCATCTCATCTCATTAGCTGCACCGCTTATCCTCAGTAGGGTCGCGGGGGTGCTGGAGCCCATCCCAGTAATCATCGGGCAGTGGGCAGGGGACACCCTGAACTGGTTGCCATCCAATCGCAGGGCACACAGGGACAGACAACTCACTCGCTCATTCACACCTAGGGACAATTTGGACCGACCAATTCACCTGAAATGCATGTTTTTGGAATGTGGGAGGAAACCGGAGTGCCCGGAGGAAACCCACGCAAGCACGGGGAGAACATACAAACTCCGCACAGGATGTCCGGTAGCTGGATTTGAACCCACACAGGAGGTTCCCAAGACCTCAGAACTGTGCCGCACATGCGCTAACCACTGCATTTTTTAAAATACTGGTAGGTCCAGAAATGTACATTTATTTTACATGAAATTCACCTTCAGGGAGCTGAAGTATTTGTACGTCATCTTGCTGCTGCAGATACCCCAAAATTTCAAAGGTTGGGCAGAATAAAGTGAGTGACTATATGCTCATCATGACATTTTTGTTGGTGTAACATGAAAATGGTAAAAGTAATGTTGGGAATTATCATCAAAATGTAGCGTTTACCAAATTTTTCGAATTAGTTGTCTGACTCCATTAACCAAACACAACCTACATTCACCCATCAATCTATGCACGCTCGATTCTTGACGGAAAAGATGAACAGGAAAGCCGACATTTCCACACGGGGGCAGATCTAATCTCATTAGCAATTTAACTAAGTGTTCTCATCCAAAACAGCCGAATTAGTGACGTTTGAGTATGTAGGAAGCCTTCTTCTGAAGTCCTTTAGCTCTCTCCTATTGGCCATCTTCTCCCCGCACAATGGTGTGCCGGTTCCTCCCATGGGCGTGCCAAGGAAGCCCAACGTGGGCTTCACAATCTCAGAGACGAGGGTCCTGATGTCTGTGGTTCCGCAAAACAACAGCGAGTGTTTCTCAAAACAGCGCCTGCCGTCCTCCGTCAGAGTCCTGTTATCAACAGAACTAGACAAACTATTTTGCATTTGGAACGGCTTGACCTGTCATTGAACTAAAGCCTGCTCAGTGAAAATTTTCATTGCATTATGAGTCAATCGTATAAAATCCTTTATAGTCAAATGCATAAAATCTTTCAGTAACAAAAGGCCCGTTTCAAATACAGTCCTAACCCTAACCCAAACCCTAAAAAAAAAAAAGTTTATTCGCTTGCTTGTAAGAAATGCACGTACTTCCATGTCCAACATAAGGAGACATGCAAATACTTGTTTAATGACTTGACTGAGGCTGCGATCACTTTATGCCAGGAGATGGCGGTAGAAAGTAACACAATTTGACATTCGGGACACCACCTTTACGTCTCTGTAGTTTGTACTCAACCTTGTGCTTTTTAGCACTCGTTTTCAATTGCATAGTCAAATAATATCAATTTGTGGTGTTGCCACAGTTGCAGACCACTTTAGTGCAAAAATTACACTTGGAATTGCAGGAGGAGCTTGTAGATTTGGCCCTTTCCTCTGCCTGGCAGGTAGATGTGCTAAAAGTGTTCATAAACTTAAAGAGTAGCTGAGGGAGAGAATGACTGCGCTATCTACATAGAGAAGCAGCGCTTTAAGGAAATTGGTGGAGCAGCAAAGTATCGCTTACAGGACAATAGTATCAATCCAATCCAAGTACTTGCTTAGTAATGATAGTATCGATATTTGGATCGATCCACCCCTACTATATAGTACTGCACAGACAAATTGACTGGAATTTGTTTAAATTAATGTATATATGTGAATGGGTTTGTTTACATACAGGTATGATACCTTTTATTATTTTTATTGGTGTATTGTCTGTGGTCTATACAGCCCTTTGAAACTTGCTGTGATTAAGGTCTATACAAATAAACATGATTTGACACTGTCCCTTTAAATTGAATTACATTCCATGTAATCAACTTAGCACAATGTAGTGCTCTAAATTTTAATGCCATAACGTTAACGTAGTTATGCCATGGTAGTAAGCGCTCCCCTTTCGATTGACACCTTTTTCATGATGAGGGTCTGTCCATACTAGTTTTATCAATGCACAACATTAGAAGTTACGTAAAACCTTCGTTCTCCTGGTCACATATATTCCACGTGACTCACTCTTACCTTTACTGTATGAGCGCCCCCTGGCGGCCGTTAGGAAAAAATGCATACATTGGCAGAATCGTTGCATAAGCCGCGTGGTTGAAAGCTTGGGGAAAAAGTCATGGCTTATAGTCCGAAATTTTACGGTACTATTTCTTTACATTTTGCATGTGTAAGAATTTGGGAATATTTTTAACTGATGTCCAGATGGGAGCACAAGTTTGAGCGAGGCACTTCCTTTGTGTCCCCCACAGATGTAGATGAGAAAAATCTTGTTCCTGACCAACAGGGGACTTCATTCTTTCTTGTTCAAGTGAAAGTGGAGGAGAAACATGTACCTCAACACATCAAGGAGGAACAACAGGAACAGGACGTCACTAAGTCGTCACTTTCTGGTGTCGCTCTCAAGAGTGAAGATGAAAATGACAGGGGCGGTGGGACGGAGCTTCCCAGCAACGTCTCATGTCAATACGAGGCAAAAGAAGATGACAGAAGATCAACAACAGACGGACTCTTACCTCCGCTCTCAGATAGCGAGGATGACAAGTCCCACTCTCCTCAAACTCAGGATGAGGAGTCTGAGGGTCATGAGACTAACCAGACGGGAGACAACCCCTGGAAATGTTGCAAATGCGGTAAAACATATTCGTCCAAGAGCAGTTTGAAGCAGCACATGAGAATGCATACAGGTGAGAAACCTTTCGCATGCTCACTTTGCGCCAAAAGATTCACCCAGAAGGGAAGTTTAACCATACACACAAGAAGGCACACGGGAGAGAGACCTTTCGCCTGCTCCGTGTGCCCAAAAAGATTTTCTGAGAAGGGAAGCTTGAAGCTCCATACAAGAAGGCACACGGGAGCGTCATCCTTCGTCTGTTCGGTTTGTGGTCAAAGATTTTCTGAGAAGGAGGACTTAAAACGACACACTAGGACGCACACTGATTGGAAACCTTACCTGTGCACGCTTTGTGGTGAAAGTTTCGCCGCAATCAAATTTTTGAGGGAACATTCGACGACACACACTGGCGAGAAACCTTACACATGTGCCGTTTGCGGCAAAAGTTTCTTCAATAAGGGGAATTTGACGACACACACGCGAATGCACGCTAAGGAAAAACCTTTCGCCTGCTCGGATTGTGGGCAAGGATTCTCTCAGAACGAAGATCTGGAGCAGCACAACAGGACGCACACCGGAGAGAAACGTTACGCGTGCACCATCTGCGGCAACAGTTTCTTAAACAAGGGCCATCTGACCACGCACACCAGGATACACGCCGGAGAAAGACCTTTCGCATGCTCGGACTGTGGCCAGACGTTCACGCGGCAGGATCATTTGGCGAGCCACAACAGAACGCATGTGCGTCAGGCCAGAGTTTGAGGATTGACAGCATATTGGCCTACAATCTGGTGAATATGTCAAAGTTGGTTTTGTTCAGTGCACAGGAGTCTAGACTTTTTCTTCTGAGTCACATATACAGAACATATTAAAGTGTCAATGTTTATGATTTGATCACTAGGTTTCGCCGTGTTGCGTCGTGCAATCAGAATGTGTGCTAAAAAGCACAAGGAAGATTACAACATACGTAGGCTCAAATTGACCACACAGCACCAAGTATTTGTTTTTTTTCCCAGTCCTTTATAATGTTCTTGTTTTTTGGGGTACCCTGAGCACCAAGATGGCAGACAATTATGTCAGCTCTCTTTAAGGTGAGGGTCATGTCATTTAAAATAACTACAAATGCAAAATAGTGATGTTAGTTGGTTTCTTTTCATCTATACTTTCCTTTTTGAATGAAGGAATTAACTTTTTTTTAACTTTTATACACAGCGTTCCTTTAAGGATACAAAAGCTACTTTTAATGTTACATCATACTATTTTTCTTTCTTTTTTTAGCTAAAATTAATCTGTACAATATTTTGGGGGCGGATGTTGTTTTTGACCAACTCAACCAATTCTTAAGGGAGGAAAGCCTTTTTGTCAGTTTCTTAAATATGATTTTCTTGTGGTGATTTAAAATCAAAGGAACCAACTTTGGGAATTTTGTGGTTTAATACACAGGCCAATTATTAAAGTTCCCATGGACTAAACAACCCATTCTGAGAGTTGTTTGGGCAAAATAACTCAGGAATTTGAGCTCACAAAATTAACATTCGGGTGTGCTTTGTGCTCGGTCCCTCAAAGCAAGTACATTTTTTGGGCTCAGGTTGGATTTTTTTTTAGGCCCATTTGACCTCTAGTAGCCAGCTAACAGCCATCCATTTTTTCTGGTTGCATGGACTTTTTTTTTATAAATAAGTACCTATTCATGTTTTGTATTCAAAAAGAGGAAGCCCATAGGCTTCATTTATAAGTTACAGTAAAACAATGAAACTTTTAATTCAATGGTAGGGTTTCTTTGCTATGCCAAGCAATTGATCATAAATAAGAGGTCAGTTCATTTATTTGTAAATCTGACTCCCCCACCAGACATGAGCCTTTCTGCACGTCACTGACTTCCAATATTAAGTTAATTTTTATTAGTTCTAGGTGAACTGCAGTGGTGTGGTCACGTCACAAGTTAATCTGGAGTGGCTAAAATCATTCTCCAGGCCGCAGTCCAAGAGGGCAGGAGAAGAGGAAGCCCATAATAGAACTGCACAGACAACATCAAGGAATGGATTTGACCAATTATCCAATGACCTAAACTCAGGCCAGGAACTGTCAGCAGTGGAGAAAGCTGTCCAGACTTGTGCTTCAGTGGTGCCCTGATGACCCATGCAGTTAAGGGATCCGTGAACAATAAACCGAAACAATTGAATGTTAAGTTGTTCTGAAGTAATAGCGCTAAAGCCCAACTTCTGGCTTACTCTATTTATCTGATTTGACTAGCTGTGATTCCAAATCCGCGAAAAAGTCCTGTCTTTCCAGGGCGATGTCATGGATGATGGTGTCGAGCAGAAGCCTAGCAGAATTCCTCTTCTCCAGAGTGTTGTTCACTTCTGCCATGAGCCACTGAAAGAAATTCACCTCGATGTCTCGCTCCACCGGGTCGTAGAAGTAGCCGTGTCGCCTCAGCGAGGCAAATACAGCGGGGAAGAGTTTGGACAGGAACTGCTGCGCGCAGGCTTGGGCGGCTATCATCTCCGCCGTTTCTTTCTCTTTCCGCACGGCTTCCTTCTGCTGAGCAATGCGGCACTCCTTCTCTTCGTTCCGCCGGCGTTCCTGCTCCTGCAGTCGCTGCACCTCGGCCAGTTCGGCGTTCCTCAGCTGCTCAAACGCTCTCTGTTGGGCCCTCAAGCAGGCCAGTTCCTCCTCCTCCATCACCTCCAGAAGAGACTGCTCTATGGTCTTGCCCACCAAGACCTCCAACACCGGCTGCACCTCCCTGTCAAAGTCAAATAACTCGCCCTCTTCGATTTGGGTGGCAACATCTTCGCCGGATTTGGCAGGTATAAAAAGCGGAGTGGCCGGCCGGTCCAGGAAACGATCGGTTTGCGAGTCGATGTCTTTGGTCACCAAGATGAGACTCAGCTCTTCCAGGAAGGACTCCGTCTGCACGTCAATGTGTTTTCTCCCAGGCAGGTTGTCGTGGTTCTTGAACCACAAATTGTCCCTGGACCTGAGAAAGTCCACAGACCTCCTCCGGAATCCGTGCTGCTGTTGGATGTCGGCCATGTGCATGGTGGTCTTGGTGGGCAGCGCGTTTTGACCTTGAGCGTTTCCCCTGATCACCCTTCGGTCATACATGATATTCCCGTACTGAGGGGTTTCTGTCGGGCACTCGTTGTACCTGGAGCGGCTCTCTACCGGTCTGGGGCGACTGGCGAAGACGTAACTCCCATTTTTATCTCGTTGGCTCTGTGTGACTGAAGCCATCGTGCAAAACAGCAGAAACAGCAAATCTGTTCTTTGATTTTTTTGGGAATCCTTGCTGACTTCGTAGTCCTTGCTCGGCTATGCGGGCTTTAGCGCCGTTGATACAGCACCATTTGTTTTATTGAGCGCTGTTTCATGTTTGAAGAACTTCTAGGAGCCTTGGAGGAAGTTAGGAACCTTGAAAACAAAGCAGAACAATTTGTTTGTTAAGTGTACAACTAAGGTCCATTCCCAAACTTCAAATGTTTGAGTAGATTCCAGTCTTTTTTCCCTTGAGTGAGTTTTTTGATTGGTTTGAGGACGTACCAACTTGTGTGTTCAATTATTCCAGGGATTGGGAACCTATGGGAGCCATTAAAGAAATTTCTTTAGGGTTTAATTGTGTGCGAGCCAAATATATATTTCAAGAAAAAACAGACTAAGGCATCAAACCTCATCTAAAGACAAAAGCTAATTATTTGATGAATTTTATTTCACTCTGGGACGTTTGGTGGTTTCATAAAATATATGAAAGAAAACACCAAAACCTGTGTTCCATATCAACAAATATCCCCCATACAATTTGTCTGATGTATCTTGAATAGTGGCTTTAAACAAGGTGCGAGCAGAGGTATTTTGTAAAATGTCACAAAATACTGCAAATGAGAAGGCTGGAGATGTATTTACCTTCACCTACGCGACATGATCATATTTCTTACCTTTGGAATCGGGAAGTCATTATTTGTCCTCCATTCGGTTTTGTAGGAGCGCATCTTCGACATCTTTTAAATATACAAAAACTCTATGCACATTGTTTATTATTTGTCATTTTTTAATAACTTGTGCAAAACACACTTGTAAGAAAATCCAGGAAATGGTTGAAGGCAGATGTCACAATCGCATGTGTATTCTGAATTGCTAAGAGACACGGAAAAAACATAATGATAATAATCTTCTTACCAGTCTTAAAGGTATAAAGAGGCTACAGAATTCTACTAGTGGTAGATACACGGTGTTTTTTAGATGTGTTAAAAAAGTGAATTTTATCCCTGAGCCAGATGTCCCTGTGAAAAGGGCCCCTCCTGGCTCGCAAGCCATATGTTACCAACAGCTGTTCAGTTGAAAAACCCTTGTCTTACAGCCCGGTTGAGACATAACCTTAGGGGCCAATCAGGAAGTTTCTGTAAGATGGAACTTTCCTAAGAAATCTCTTCTTAAAACCTAAACTTAAAAGACTAAGCTACCCTTGACAAACATCAGGGTTGTTTTATTTCAAGGTCAAGCCTACTCCCTTTAAGGACATTTCGAATTTTGGTTCTCTGAAACTAAAAACTCACTTTTTGTCTGCCGTTCAGTCCGAACCATTACGCTACAAAGGAAGTCCAGAATGAAGGAACATTGGTTCTAAATCTATGATTTTCAACTGGTCTGACTTGAGGACCCTCCATTCCGCCATAAGGACAAGCTGCGACCAAAAACGAAAAAAAATAATAAAAAATCCACTTCTCACAAATAACTACCGTAAATTCCGGACTATAAGCCGCTACTTTCCCCCCTAAATTTCAACTCTGCGGCTTATTGAGCGATGCGGCCAATTTATGTACCGGTAATTTTTCTAACGGCCGCTAGCGGCGCTCGAGTGTTGCTACCATTAACTGCCCTGTCAAAGCTATATTATTGTTATTAAAGCTTTGAAAACTCTCTCGGTGTATCGTCTTTCTTTGTAAATATGTGTGACCCATGTATAATATGTATTTGCAACTGTATATTTTTGTAATGTATTTATTTTAGACACTTATTCTGATATGTTTTGCACGGGTGAACGAAAAATGAACAAATGCGGGGTGCCGAGTTTAAGTGGGGACAGACAAGGAAAGAAAAGAAGGTAAAAAGTTGTTTAAAGAAAAAGGAGTTGCGTGAGTAAATGTCTTCATATGATATATTTTTCCCACCCTTACCTTTGGAAATATACACTTTTTTCCTTGGATTACTTTCAACGGGACCTGGACTCTGCAGGTCTGCATCAAACTTTAAGTACCGGTATCGTTTTCCGTTCATTTTGCTGGCTGTGATTTTTGGACTGTGGACTTTAATGAAGGACATTTAGTTTCAATCGCGGGACTTGAAGTCGGGTTTGGGTTAATTTTGTGTTTGTGTTACATGTTTAAATGTGGGGGCGTGTGGCTTATTTACAGGTGCGGCTTGTGTATGTACAAAATCGGTTTTCCTCTTAAAATGTGGTGTCTGCGGCTTATAATCAGGTGCGCTCTATAGTCCGGAATTTACGGTAAATGAAAACACTGTGCGGTTAAAAGCAGAGATAGTACAATATAGTCACCTTAAAAACAGAAAGACCAGAAAAACCAAAATAACTTCAAGTAATGTATATACTCACATATAAGCTCACATTGGATATAAGCTACCCCCTAAAACTGGTTTAAAATAGCCAAAAACTAACATGTTTGTGTCCTTAAAATAATAATAAAATGTGTACTTAAACAACCATATTTCATTGTTTAGATAATAAGGATCAATATACATGAAAAAAGCTAGAAATACTTCTTACTGTACCTTCAAGCAGTGTTTCAATGGCAGACATTCATACGATATTTTGTATCCCACAATTATTTCCATCATCGATTTGATCATTATTTTCCATTTTTCCTTTCTCTTCTCATTAACTTACTTGGGACCCATTACTATGACCAGAACATGAAACACACAAAATCACAATGAAATGAAATGTGGTCCCTCTCAAATACAATTGGGATAGTGTCGAACAGGAAGAAGTGACCAAGAAGGGCATTATCACCATCTACTGCACAGGTGTCAAACAAGCGGCCTGCGGGCCAAATCAGGCCCGCTAAAGGATTGAACCCGGCCCGCGAGACAACACTCAGAGAAGCGCAAGAGAAAAACAACCTGCAGGTTGAAATATGTCAACTTGATGTTGCCAAAGAAAGGTGCCCCGAACAAAGACAATGTACTTGTATTTCTTTCTCTCGCTCTCTTTCTCTCTCTCTTCCACCCCTTTTCTCCCACTCTCTGTCTCTTTCTCTCTCTGTGTCTTTTTAACCTCTTTTGCTCTAACTTCCTTTTTTCCTTTTCTCTCCTTCTGTCTTTGTATTTCTATTTGGATTTTTTTCTTCCTCTCACTTTCTTTTCCCCCTCTCACGACTTTTTATCTTTTGTTTCTTACGCTCTCTCCCTCTCTCTCTTTTTCTTTCTTTGTCCCACCCTCTCTCCTTTTCCCTCCCTCTTTCTCCTATTTATTTTATCTCTTTTTCTCTTTAATCTACTAGTCCGGCCCCCGACAGAATGTTTGTTCTATCGTGTAGCCCCCCCGAGTTAAAATGAGTTTGACACCCCTGATCTACTGTGTAGTTGACCCTCCATTCTTTTTCTTCTGAGACTTATTTTTCCAGGACAAAGGACCCACTAAAGACGGGTCTGGAACCACTTTTAGAGCCCAATCCACCAGTTGAGAAACACTGTTCCAAAAAGTACTCTTGTCAAAAACTTGGCATACTACAATGACAAAGCCTTTTGCAAGAAAGATAAAATGTCCTCGATACAAGTCCAATTGTCTTAGTTCGGTAGTTCTCAAGGGTTACAGGAGCACCTTTTGCCTTTCGTTGAACTTTTTTTTTTTTAAACTTTCCCAGAATAAAGTGCAATTCCGCCTCCACCACCCTAGGGCGCAGTGGTGTTCTCATTGGCAGAATGTTTCGTTTACATTTAGCCTCCACGCAGTTCATAAAGCACAGAGTAGGAAGTGTAGACACAAAGTGGAGCGAACCCTCAAGTGACCCCATTTGAAAATATTTAACCCGCATGAAAAACAGGTAACGGGGTGAAGAGAGTAACAAAAGTCTCTTCCGAAAGCTAAAACGAGGTTCGACAAAGCATAGGTAGCACTTCGGTGAGACGAGCAAGGAGTGTTGTACTTGTTAAAAATTTTGGCAGCGGACAGCGTGAAGCCAAATCAATGAAGCCGTCACTAGCAACCCAATCACAATCTAAAGTAGGCGCGAGAGGATTTCTTCTTCCGAGGAGCACCGCCTCGTCTCAACATTTAGGGATTACAGTATTATGTGTTTAATGTCAAACTAGCTATTGATTTTCATCTGCCGTAATATCGACTTCACTAAGTCTCTCCTCAAAACTTTCACGTACCTAAGGTGGGCTCAAACTTCTTCTGAGCTGCCATTGTCTTCTGAAGCCAACAGCTTCTTGCTACAGACGTCATTCTTAGAGGTTGTTTCTGCAGTTGTTTGCAACTGACCAATCATTGTCGACGCAAACCTTGTGACATCATTGGCTACGGAGCACATCACCCACTTGTGAAGCCTTGTGACATCATTTCCCAATCTGACTTGGCCAAGGTCTTTGTTCCAACCTGAACTTCTAACTCTTGGATGGTCCCATCTTCAACATTGGACAGTTGCCGATGTCTTTTGCCGCACATCAAATTTACTTGGAGGTCTGTGAGGGAATGTTTGTCTTTCGGTATTCTGTTTTTGTTCCTCGGGAAGTTTTCTCGTAGACTCCTCATCTTTGTTTGGCGCTAACGACTAAGCGCTAATTTCTTCTGTCGTCTTTTCATTTTGCTTAGCTTGGCTAACCAAATACCGTTTCTCATTAAGAGCTTAAAGTAGGTAAGGTGCCACCATTCTTCTTCAAAATATTACAGTTTTGGGGAATTATTTGGCAAAAATAGCTGTACTAAAAGGGAAAGTGTGTTATTTTGCAAAGCCTAGCGTTAGAAAAACGTCAGTCACTAAAGACAGGATTCGTACACCATTTTCATGGCCAAATTCAGCAGTTTTAAGCAATTTCAAGGCAAATTTGTCTATTTTTCCAGTACCTTCAAGGAAAGTAATCAGGCCGCTGATCCAAAGAACGTTTCTTTTGTTTACTAAAATAAAGTTGGTATCTTGCTCCTAGCACATACTTGGTGCCATTTTGAGCTGTTTTATGAATGATCTTTTTGTGTCAGTGGGCTGCTGTAAACTGACATGAATTCTGCCTTTCTGCTTCATCAATGCAGACGCAGCTTTGCTATGTCACACTCAATTAAAAACACAGAAAGGGCTCTATGGGTGTTGGGTAATAATTGAGTTGAATCATTGGTTGGTTGGTTGGTTGGATCCTTAACCAATAGGGGTCAGAGGGGCACCATTTCCTGTGGTGTGTCTTGGGCAAGTACAGCCTGGAACAATAGTAATGTATGTGAAAAAGGCAAAAAACATTTGCAAAAATTTGGATTCATTTTAATTATATTTTTTGCTCTAAAGCAGAGTGTATTCAATCTTAAGAGACTGATGATATTTTGCTTTTTGCTTTACTTATTTTAATTTATTTTTGTGCTTGTTTTTTAGGGGATCAGTGTCTAAATTGGGTAAAATAGAATAATAGTTTTATTTTTTGCATTTTATAATTTACAGCACTGACTAGTTAATATATATATATTTTTGCATTTTCAGGGATTTTGTGTTTTTGTTCGACTTTAAATCTGTTCAGTGTGTAAAAAGCTATCAATTCACTTGTATTACTTTTTTTGTAGATTTGTGAATACATAATTAGTTTCATGTGTTTTACATGAATTCCTGCAAAACCTACAAAATTAATAATTATTAAATAGTGTGGTGCGTAATATTATGGATAATATATCATTAAAAAAAACAAAATCTAAGGAGCCGTTTGGGAGCCAAAACAGACGGCTCTTCTCAGTGAGCAGAGCCAAAAGAACCATCTTTCTAAAAAGAGCTGTCCTCCGATATAGTTTCCTATGCCAAAATGACAAGCCACCAGAGCAGAATTGTCAGCGTCATTTTCATGCACTTCGAGAAAAAATAAAATAAACGATTGCATGGTCTATAGAGTAGGCTGCCAAGAAATATGGCAATGGCAACAATTTCAAGCAAGCACTTCACCCAAAATTCAAGCATTTTCCTGACCTTGAAAACACAACATTAAAACTAAAAGATTTTTCAAGTATTTCAAGGATGTTAAGAAAAATACAATATTGATTTGAACAATAAGCAAATTTACATTCACTTTTATATGGATGTGCATTAAAAATATATATTTATAGATCAAGAAATTTGCATTTCTTTTACATAACATGATTCTCACCTACAGGGCGATGACCTAATTGTCTGGCATCTTGCTGCTACAAAAATATCACAAAAAAAAGAAAACGAAATAATGTGGTTTGGTTAAAGGCGGGGTGCGTCGTTTGAGGTGTCCTTAGAAAGTTGCAAGTTAAATATTTTCTCCATTTTGTATAGTATGTGTAAACAATGCCCAACTGAGTTCAAAGAGCCCTATTTATATATTTTCCATTACGCATTTTTTCGGGGCAGAACAAACCCCCAAAAATCATTCGAGCGCATCTAAGAAATGCATGCAAATTGTGCCGCCATCTACTGGCTTAAAGTCATAATTGCAACCAAATTTTTCAAATGCCCCACCACTCAAGTTTCCATAGTTTATATTATTCCTTGTGCCTTTAGCGCGTATTTTCAGTTGCACGACACTAGCTACCTAGCGGTCAAATAAAACACACTGCCCCTTTAAAGAAAATAATCGGTTTGAATTCTATGACCATTAGTGGCACTGTGCTAACCTTAAAAATCCAACTGTCTACTTCCAAATCTTGGTAAAAATTGGTCTGCCCTTAATGTGTAATATTTGACCACTAGATGTCGCTGTTTAAAGGAGCTTAAAATGCCCCAAATCCCCATTTATTCAGCCTGGCCTTTTTAAGGTTTTTGGGTACCTGTAGCAAAAACATTAGCTTACTGTAGGTGAAGCTAATGTTATATAAAATAAATGCAGATTCCTCCAACTATTTAAAAAACAGGCATGTTCATTATACTGTGTTTTTGCTTGTTAATTAAATCAATAATTTATTTAATGCTCTTTGTTAACCTGTTGGGGGTGCTAAACATGACACACTGTAGCTTTAAACTGTACATTTTTAAATTCATTTAGGGTTAGGCTAGCCCAGTGAAAATGGAAACATGGCAATGATCAAGTTTAAATATAAATTGAAAAAAGCATTTACTATTTCTATAGGATTTTTTGGTAAATTGTGTCAAATTCTCAAGTTAATTAACCTCATATAATTGACTATAGGGTTTGTCCCTGAACAAAACGAACTACCTGGTCAATTCCAAAAACCAAAGACATCTTCATGTATAATTTATTGAATGTTGAAGCAAACAGAAGCATTCGAGCAGCAGACATATTTATTTTTTTCATATAATAATAATAATAATGATGCTGATATAAACCGGAGCCAGAATTGTGAGCAAACAGGAACTTTTTCATTTCGTGACACTTTAAAAAAGGTCCGAAAGCCTCGCTCGCCACCGACTTGGCGGCTAATGCTAACGGTTAGCGCCAAGTTTTGCTTTCTCTCGCGTCTCTCGACGACCTCAAAGTCTGCTTTTTTTTTTACTAGTGAGTAGCGCTCTTGGTCGACCGCGCTCAAGGAACCGTGTACTCGAATGTTCTGTTCTCACGTGTAGAACTACATGATGCTAGTAAGGCAAAACTGTGAACCAGTTGACATTTGTCCACTATTTTAACTGTACGAGTAAGGTATGCTAACTAATATAGATGGAGACGCTGTACCCTCTTTGTACTCACTAGCATGAAAAAAACAATTATGTATTATTATTGGGTTTTTTTGTAGTACGGTCCTTGAGGCTAGTCGGGGCTATTTGTGTTACATGTACAGCGTGGTAATTTCCACACAATGCAGTATTCTCATGTGCTGTAGTTGAATCTACTCATGTGCTTATGTCAGTGTCTCTTACCATCGAGAACAAAGAATAATGGTATAGGAACATTTCCATGATGCGGGGTTTATGTTGAATGAACACATGAATTTAATTATAAGGTCACTCTCATGGACCAGAAATAAAATGTGCTAGCTTTACAAAAACAGTATTTCCAGTAGAGGTCTTGGGCCTAAAATGTGAATCATTATGTTCGGGTTCTCTCTTAACTTTGTTTTTTTATTAACCAGCCTTCCTCTTCCTGCCTCCTCACAAACTGTGAAATTTCGGGCTCAGTCCCTCAAATCAAGTTAATTTGTCGGGCTCAGGCAAGTTCGGGCTTGAATCCCCGCGCGCCCGGGTCGGGCTTGATATTTTTAGACCTTATCTTACCAGTAGGCGCTTGCGACATGAATAAATACAAAAAACAGGAGTGGAAAAGTCGAGAATAGCGCGTAAAAATCTTCCCAGTAGACTATCGCGCTTGCTAGTGAGTGCAAAGAGGGCACGAGAAATACGATCTTGAGTGGGACACCAAGGTCGTCGGCTTTGAAATCGGCCAGTGGGTCAAAAAAAGCGCCGCGAGCGGCGGCGGTCGATTTGTGACACAATAAAAAACGTTGGAATGGAACCGTAGCAAAACAAGAAAACGAAAAACCTGGACTTTTATTGACACTTGACGTCACGCGCGCCTTCATTGGTGTGACCGCAGCAGTCCGAGTGCAGGGAAAAGGGGGCGGGGCCAGTTCCTAGAAGGTCTTCCTGTGGATGGCGCGTGCTCGGTCTTCCTCATATTCTCGCTTGGACACCCACATCTTCTTAAAGGTGTCCAACGATGCCAAGATGGAGCCTCTGCGGGGGGGTGGAGCCATATGGGCGGTGTGTTAGAAGCAAGAAGAACCGATTGGATAATAACTGCTAACTTTGATGTAATGACTCGTGAAGGAGCAAGTCGGTGTTTCCCGAACATAGGAAGATTCCGCCAGGGTTTAACTGGTCCTGCCAGGGTCTCATAAACTTGTGATAACATTTGGATTTCTCATTATTTAATGAAATACTTGTAAAGATGACGTTTGGTTGCTGCACCGTTATAAGAAGGCTGGTTAAAATGTGACATTGACAAGTGTCACTTTTTCCCCATATTGAACATTTTTTTAACTCTCTGTTGCACTCCCGGCGTTTTCAGCTGCCATTGCAAGCTATTAAAACAATTTGCTCACAGAAGGAAAACACTTTGGTGGACATGGGCCCAAACTGTAGCTCTTAAGTTCCATATTACAATAACCTCCTGTAAACCACCGAAGAAGAAACAGCCTCCTGCCATGGCAGCAATCACAAAAGCAGCGGAACTGATATTTCATTTACCAAATGACCTAAATGAGTCTTACATTTAAAGGTGTTTTGCGTTGTTTGAAGTGTCCTCAAAAGTTAAAAAGTATGTGTTAACAATACCCAAATGAGTTCAAAGAGCCTTTATGCTTCATTTCCCATTGCTCCTATCTGCTTTTATCAAGCCTGTTCGGTGCTGAATAAACCCCCACAAAGATGAAAAAAGAAGAGTTGATTCGAAATGCACGTATATCATGTGTAACTCCGCTGCCATCTCCTGGCTTTGTCATGATTGCAGCCTTACGTTTTACGTTTTCAAATCCTGCACCCCACCTTTAATTAATTCTCATACAGCGATTTGCTGTCATGGTTGCCATGGCGCCCAATTAGCCACACCCGTGTGTGTCACGGTTGCCGTGGTGCCCAATTGGCCCCGCCCGTGTGGTGCCAGCTGCGGTTCGTTGAGAGATTGACTTTCTGTTTATATAAAGCTCAGCCCTCTCTTGCTTCAGGGTCAGCCCGTCAAACGAACTTCTGCCCTCAAGACGTGGGTTCCGACTCGGTCCTGTTTTCCTGTGATATCTACAGTCTGTTATTGTTCCCGTTAAGTTTTGTACTGTTTAATTTCGGGTTCCAGTTCTGTTTCCGTCCTGTTTGTTAGTTACTTCAGTTTTTCTTCCCTTCTAGTTTCTCCCGTTTATTTTCGTTATCCTGATTTGTTATCAAACTCGTCGGTCTCTGGCTTCCGGTCTTTCCACGCCAGACCGGCTACCTAACGTGCATGACTCCCCATTTCCGGTAAAATAAAGGCTTGTGTGAGAACGGGAAACACCGAGTTTGCATCACTTCTCAAGTCTGCTGCTTTGCAGATAGTTAATCCGTGACTGATTTCCATATTCCGGCAGTTCATGTGTTAAAAGAAAGACATAATTTATTTCTTACCCGATCCACGTGGAGTAGAGTCTCTCTTGGGGGGCGGAGATCTGCCAAGACACATCTTAATTAAGAGAAGAGATCCCGAGGCGGAGAAAACAAGAAAGGTCTAACCTTGATCTTGACATCTTTGGGTGCAAGCTTCTTGACTTCAGTGAGCAATCTCTCTCCGAAACCTGAAGATGGCGACAGTGAGTTAGACAGAATCAGAGATGAATAAATGTGCAGATGGAGAGCCTCCCACCTTTGATGAGCGTGGACCCCCCACACAGCACGATAGTGGAGAAGAGGGTGCGCCTCAAGTCCAAGTCGGACTTCTGGATGGCGTAGGCCAGGACCTCGTGGATGCCCGAGCTCTCGTCGCCGATCAGGTCGGGCCGGAACAGCAGCTCGGGGGCTCGGAAGCGGGCGGGGCCGATCTGAAAACCCCCCGCCGGATTCGTCAGTGCTGGGAGGAGGCGGGGTTTGAGCGAAATGCGGGGAGACTCACGTTTAGGGCGCTCCCGTCGGGGAGCACGTACTGAGCCTTTTCTGTCTCCAGCGTCTCGTCCTTTTGAGGGTTCAGGGACAGGTAGCACGCCCTCTGGTGGCAAGAACAGGGAAGAGTCGATTCGGACGATCAGCAGAGTTAAATAGCAGTGAAGGCTCATCATTGCTTGAAAACGGTGCTAATTTTTAGTGGCCAAGGGGGGCTTCATAAAAAGTCTTTCAAAACGTTTATTCAAAAGATTAATTCAAACTGACTGCAAATTTAATCTCCATCTTACTCGGGAAACAATTCATTCTATTTAATTTCAAAATGAATTGGCTTGGTTGGAAGAGAAGAACATTGAAAAATAAGACAATGCCTCTCGAGGACCAAGGCTTACTACACCTGAAGAGTTCAGTCTAAGTAGCATTTGAACTTTGTCTGGTGTTTTTTTGGTCTTAATGTTGTTCTGCGGGGTCTGCTTTCACAAACCTCAGAGCCCATCACACAGCAGGTGCATTTCAAGGCAAACTTATTGCACTCTGTCAGTGTTAGTATACCTGTCAACCTGTGCATTTTTGCCGTACAAAGTACGTTTATATTGTATTTTAAGACGTGTACGATGTACGAGAAAATCTGTACGGAAAAACGCAAATTTGTCAATTATGGGTACCATCTGGTATACACAGACTGACGAAATGGCAAATCAATCAAGTCAAACGAGTTCGCCGCGGTAGCCTCTATCTCGGTATTGTTTTTTTCTGTTGCAAGCGAAGCGAGCGGTTCGATCCTATTGTGCGCATGCATCTGCCGCCTCGGATTTCATGTGGGAGTTATGTAGTGAAAGGAAGTCTGTCTCTTTTTAGAGAACCGGCTTTTTCGGCTCAACTCATTAAAGAGAGCCGGCTCTCAAAAGGCTCACTTGCTTTGATGCAATATGTTACGAATCATTATTGTTGTATAAAGGAATTAAGAAAAAAAGGAAGTATTAAAGGAGAAAATGAAAAAAGACAGGTGGTTATCCCTTTGATCAGTATATTACCAACAATAATTTAACGCAGAAAATGAATTAATTTGAATAAGAAAATGTATTATTCTATTTAATTAGATTTGCATGTATTTTTTCCTTCTACGGTAAACATCCAAGCTACTTCATTTTTTAACTTTTTTTTATAATAAACCTCATTCATGTCAAGCAACTCAGTATCTCACAACAAAATTTTAATTAACAATATATATGATATAGGGAAACACATGTACAAATTAACAGTTTAAACTACATAAATAAACCCGTTTGAAAAAAAAAATATGGTGTTAGATTATTTTATATTTTGTAACGGAGTTTTTAAAGGCATAGAGCCCTGGAGCGCGCATTGGCGAATTTCCGGAATAAGTTAGCTGAGAAAACGAGGGCTAATACTTTTGCAACACCTACTTTTCAGTTTAATTTTGTCTGCTGAGCACTTTTTTTGCATATCTTCTCTTAATCATCGCTTTTTAGAGAGCTTTCTCTTTCCGTACACTCAGACACGATCGACCCGGTTGCATCAAATGGCCACCTCACCTCCTTGATGGTGCGCACCACCTCGAACTCGGCCGAGGTGTTGAAGTTGTAACCTTCCTTGCGCAGGAGCAGACGCAGATAGCGCGACACGTCCCTGCCGGCGATGTCCACGCGCATGATGGAGTGCGGGATAGCGAAGCCCTCGTAGATGGGAACCACGTGAGTCACGCCGTCGCCAGAGTCCAGCACCACGCCCGTGGTGCGTCCTGTGGCGTACCTGAGGAGGGACCACCATCGGCTCATTCTCAAACTCCACTCAAATTGTTCTTCGTCAATGACATTAGATTTAAGAGGAGAAATAACTTTTCAAAAGACATCGATAGAGCACTCGTCTTGGGATCAAGAGGTCGCAGGTTCGATTCCCAGCTTCGCTGTGTTATATTTCTAAGTTACCTTGGGCAAGACACTGAACCCCTAATGCCCCCGATAAGCAGGAAGTTGCCTTGCATGGCTGACGCTGCTATAGGTATATGACTGTATGTGAATGGGTAAGTGTGAAGCATATTATAAAGCGCTTTGCGAGGTCTTCAATGACTTGAAAAGCCCTATATAAACGCAGACCATTTACCATCTAAAGATTTGGTCATGTAGTGAACTTTCTGACTGCTGTAGTTACGTTCCAAAAAAAACCTGTGATTAATCCGTGTAGTAAAACAACCAAAGAACCCCTTTTACAGGCCCAGGAATGCGTTTAACAAATAAAAGTACAGTATACAGTACCTGTAAAATGTATTTTCTACCAAAACCAACTATCTTGGGGTCTGTTTAGCCCAGGGCTCATTAACCAGGAATGTTTAAAGAGAATCCATGGAGCCGGAAAGAAAAGCCTTATATAAGCCTTTTGAATTAAAAAGAAAAGATTCATACACATAGAAATGACTAAATATTCTAAACATTTTACAGCCTTGAAAAAAAAAACATTAGAATTTTTGATTTATGTTATTCCTCACACTAAAAGCATACATTTAACTCCCCTTTCTGTTCCCAAGCATTTTTGAAAAACCTCCTGGAAGCTATTATGGCGGTATTCAGACCCATATGTGACTCTGGGGTCACAGGTTCCGGACCCCTGGTTTAGCCAATCAGAATGCATGACACACATGCTAAAAATCTGTGAAGCAGCGAGACTGTGAAAGGTGAACTGTGTTATAGCGAGGGATTAAGGTTTTTTCATTTTCCTCATGTTGAGGTTTTTGTAGATTTTCCTTGCCCTCATGTAGGTTTTAGATCAGGGGATGGTGTAATAATAGTCTGTAGTTTGCATTAGTCTGTGTTCTATGCAGCACTTTTAGACTACTTGTGATTAAGGGCGCCACAAATAGATAAACAATGTATTAGAGCAGCACGGCGGCGCAGTGGTTAGCGCGTGTGCGGCACAGCTCTGAGGTCATGAGATCGAACCTCCTGTGTGGAGTTTGCATGTTCTCCCCATGCTTGTGTGGGTTTCCTCCGGGCACTCCGGTTTCCTCCCACATTCCAAAAATATGCACGTCAGGTGAGTTGGCCAGTCCAAATTGTCCCTAAGTGTGAATTAGCGAGTGAGTTGTCTATCCCTGTGTGCCCTGCGAGTGGCTGGCAAGCAGTTCAGGGTGTCCCCTGCCTGCTATCTGAAGACAGCTGGGATGGGCTCCAGCACCCCCGCGACCCTACTGAGGATAAGCGATGAAGATAATGGATGGATGGATGGTCTCAGTAGCCTAGATGGTAGTGTGCCCGCTTTGAGACTGGGAGGTCGCTGGTTCGCGCCTCGGCCGAGACATACCTAATTGGTATAATGGCGGCGCCCTCTGGCTGCGGCTGCATCGACTCGCTACAACGGGTCAGGTGTATCGACATTTCGTTCTGTGTACATTGTTACAAAGAATGACAATACAAAGGAAATTATTATTATTATTATTATTATTATTAGCCAACATGAGTGAGTTGTCTCTGTGTGCCCTGTGACTGGCTGGCAACCAGTTCAGGGTGTCCCCTTGTCCACTGCCCGAAGATAGCTAGGATGGGCTCCAGCACCCCCGTGACCTAACTGAGGATAAGCGGTGCAGATAATGGATGGATGGTATTGGCCAACATTATATTACATTATTATATTATGTATGCACCCCCTGCCAATCTGCAGCATACAAGAAAAAAATCTGGGAGAATGAGTATTGTTTGCCTCTTAAACTAATCCATCCAACAATAATAAAAAATAAAGTTGTCATTTCTTGCAGCCTTAAAAAAAATGTTAATTGAGCTAATTTTACACTGCAAAACCTCAATTGGACAAGCACAAATGAGCACTAGTTAGCAATTGAGCTTGTGCACTTACAAGCTGAGGACCGCCTGCATGGAGATAAAGAGCGCGGGAACGTTGAAGGTCTCAAAGAAGATCTCGGCGGCCTTTTCCCGATTCTTGCTGGGGTTGAGTGGGGCTTCGGTCAGAAGAACAGGATGCTGAGAGAAACACGGACGGGTAACAGATTTACCGGTGGTACTTTCTTTCTGCGTGTCAGGTGGACGAGGACCAACGCACCTCCTCGGAGAAGGTCTGCAGCTGCTCTTTGGAGTAAACGTACTGCCAGATCCTCTCCATGTCGTTCCAGTCCTTTACGATGCCGTGCTCCATCGGGTAGCGGACCGATAGCAGCCCTCGATGCTCCTGGAATGCCAAAGCACGTGTTGGGAAAATATTAAATGGACCTTGTGACAAGGAAATCCTTTGATGATCGATCAGATTGGTTTTCTGCTTGCTTACGATAAAGAATGAAGTTATGTTTTTACCATTGGACACCAGCAAATTAGATAGCGTAAGATGCCAGAGTTGTTAATTATCTGGGCTAATATTGTTTATTATTTAGACCATCGTTTCTCAACTGGCGTATCGGGACCCAAAAGTGGGTCATAGACCCATTTTCAGTGGGTCGCAGGCCTTTGTCTTGGCAAAATAATGCTAAGAGCAAGAAAAACAGAGGGTCAATTACACTTAACAGTAGACGGCAATAATGCCCTGCTCAATCTTATCAAACAGCGCTGCCCCCATCATGTTTGAGAGGAACCACGTCTCATTTTATTGTGGTTTTGTTGGTTTTATTTCCTTTTTCCATCCATACCAATGGGTCCCAAGAAAGTGAGTGATAAGTAGAAGTGGAGAGTTGGACAACAAAGATGTTGAAGAAAGAAATGAATGTGAACTAAGAAAATGGCGTACGGGTGTCTGTCATTGAAGCGCTGCTGGAGAGTACAGTAAATGGGTTAAAAATATTATATTTTTAGCTTTATACCAGTATGTTAATCTTAAATCCCCGCGGCCCTACTGAGGATAAGCGGTGCGGATAAAGGATGGATGAATTAATCTTAAATATCTTTGATAACCACAGCCTTTGGGGATGATCTGCTTTTTTTTAACTTAGTAGATTTGGAAGACCTTTAGAACAGGTTGAAATTTTTGCATCATTAGGGTGTTTGTACTCAAAATTCATTGATGTATTCTTTCCTTACTGAGAGGATATACAAAATTATAAATGTGTCCTTATGGGTAAGATGGAACCCTCACCAAAAGCTCACAAGTGAATTTGTAAGTCAAGAAAAAAATTGATCAAAACAAGACCCATTGGAATTACCTCTGCTTTAGGCCCGATAAAGAGGTCCCCCTCCAAGGCACCCGCCATGACACGCACATGTTTTGGACGGCCAACACTGCAACAAACAAACAAATATTGATATTTGCACCGCAACATGCATCTGATCAAACCTGAAGAAGAAAAACCGACAGGACTTACTAGTTGGGGAAACAGTATTTGGGGATCTGGTCTCCAGCAAAACCCGCCTTGATAACCCCTGAACCCTATACACACACACAGTTATTTTTAAAACACTGCATGACAAAATGTGAACTGTAAAGAAAAGGATGATCATGGGACACGGCTGCGGGCCACAAGACAACACACCGCTTTGTACGACTACTGAGAAAAACCCAACTGCCGGATCACATCCTTTCCATGCAAACTGGATCTTGATATTATATTGTGTGTATAGTGTGTTTTTCTCAAGACTCACAGTCAAGGCTTATACTGTACATTACAACAACTTTCAAGCACCGGCACTATGATTTCTAAGACAGAACACGCAATTACTTGGAGTGAAGCTAGCGGGAGGAAGAACTAACAGACAAAAACTCACTGAAAACAAGAGTAAGCTAGCTGCAGCAAATCACAGCGTCACAAACCTGCCAACTTATATATTATCCCCATATTTTATATATTTGCTGATCATTTCAAATTGTGTACACCATAGAACAATTTTTGTACAGGAAAAATACTTATTTTTGGTTAAACTGATCTCATCTTGTCCATTTTGGCTTTAAGGCAGATCGTCTGAGTCACTGGTAACAGATGACAATGTCATGCACTGAATACACTGAATATGTCTTGCAAATTAAACTCAATTATGATTGTTTGACACTGTAGATGGGCAGCACGGCGGCGCAGTGGTTAGCGCTTGTGCGGCACAGTTCATGTCATGGGAACCTGTCGTGGGTTCAAATCCAGCTCCAGACTTCCTGTGCAGAGTTTGTATGTTTGCGTGGGTTTCCTCCGGGCACTCCGGTTTCCTCCCACGTTCCAAAAACATGCATTTCAGGTGAATTGGCCGGTCCAAATTGTCCCTAGGTGTGAATGAGCGAATGAGTTGTCTGTCCCTGTGTGCCCTGCGATTGGCTGGCAACCAGTTCAGGGTGTCCCCTGCCCACTGCCCGGAGATGGCTGGGATGGGCTCCAGCACCCCCCCCCCCCCAGCGACCCTAATGAGGATAAGCGGTACAGCTGATGAGATGAGACACTGTAGATCAGTTGAAGTCTGAGAAGTCCTGCACTGCGATGTATACTTGGCAACAGTAAATTTACTCTTTGGTGGGGAAAGAACTAAGAAAGATGCTTTAAGATTCTTTGTGTGTTATGTATTTGGTTTATAAAATAAAATTGCTTGAATCAGTTATCTTTGTTTTGATCCTACATGGCCTGTTTTGCAGTGAGCTGGTAGATGCCACATTGTGATTGTAATAAGGTGTTTGATATCGCTTATAAAAGGGGAATTACAGTTATTAAGAATGACAGGTATGGCCTAGAATTAGATTGTAAGGTATTCAGTAGTAATACATCAGTATGACAAAACATTTTCATGGTCACTAATTGAAATTATTTCAGCATTTCTACAATGAAAGGTGGTTTTGTTCACCACTAGATGGTGCAAAATAATACATCCCGTCTCATTACATTTACTGGCGCTAAGGGGAAAAAACAAAAGCATAAAATGCTTCTAGATGATGTTGTGATACTGACAAGTGCTTCTAAGCTAATGTGCAGAGGTGCAATGCTAAAGCTGAAGGCGGCTAGCTAGCGATAGTTGATTGTCACTTGGCAGGTTAGCTAGCAGCCGGCTAGGCTCTGGTTTTGGGTAATTCTTATTAACTGAATAAAAAAATACACATTTTGCTTTTTCGCTTCCGTTTGCCGTCTCTTGTTTAGCCATATATTACCGCTTGTAATAATAAAGTGGCGGAAAAGGCTGCGGCCAGCTCCCAAGACAATAGCTAAGCTAACACCTAGCCCGCGACGGCCTGTTTGGGTGTGGGTGAGTGACGTCATTATACTCACGTTATCGATCACCACGGGTTGATTAGCTAAAATGTCATAGGACTCCATGACGAACACGAATGTTGAGGTGCGCGTCCTTTGGTGCCCACTGTCGATATGAATAACGTCCAAAGCGTAAGGGGGGGGAAAAAGGACGCCCGCCCGTTCCTTCAATGCACGGATGAGCAGGGCGAGCGACCGCGGTTCCAGACTTCCAGTCCACTCGGCCGCCCCTGCTGCCAAGTCCCGCCCTTCAACGACGCCATACGTCAACATAACGCCTGTCAGACATTTTAGCCAATCAGATTAAGATATTTTGTGATTGACGGAAACACAGACCTATGATATTGATTCCGCCCATTGGCATAGATTTGCAATTATTCATTTACTGTACTTTTATTCGTTTCAAATTTAAAAAATATTTTAATTAGAAATAAAGGTGTTTTATTATAGTTTTTCGCAGGGATTAGAGAAATTAGTAGTCTGCCACTGTTATTGTTTTTTTTAATGCCAACAGGCTGCAGTTACCAGTCTATGCCACAAGATGGTGTTATGGTAAATCGCTTTTTTCTAGCAGTGTCTTTTCAACACACTTTTTATTATTTTATTTCCCGAGACCAGCTTCATGTTGTTGTTTGTTGTTTTTTTGTGGGGAAAGCTTAAATTATGTTACCTACGTTTTTCTTACAATGTGTGGTCACGGTAACTCAGAAGGTACAAGTTATTGCTATCATTTTGGATCCATCCATCATCTACACCACTTATCCTCAGTAGGGTCGCTGGGGTGCTGGAGCCAATCCCAGCTCTCTCTGGGCAGCCGCAGGGCCAAGAGACAGGCAACTCACTGGCTCATTCACACCTAGGGACAATTTGGACCGGCCAATTAACACGACATGCATGTTTTAGGAATGTGGGAGAAAACCCACGCAAGCACGGGGAGAACATGCAAACTCCGCACAGAAAGGCTGGTAGATGGATTTGAACCCATGACCTCAGAACAGTGCCGAGGACGCGCTAACCACTCATCTGCCGTGCTGCACTTTTTGGACATTATGATATTTTTTTAACGTTTTTCAAAATGTACTATATTTTATCTTCTTTTTCTTGAAAAAGTACAAACTTAAAATGAACAAAAATGATCTACCAGTCTACATTCTAAATTAAACTATAAAAACGGGCAATATTTTTACTTAATTCTACTGTTTTTAATTGTATTTTTTTTTATGTGCGATACAATATTTAACAGCCTAACCTAATATTTTCTTGTGTAGAAATACTGCCATTTCAGGGATGAAACTGTGAAACAAATGAATGTATACTATGGTCCTTCGGCATATTTAAAGGTGCACTGCGTTGTTGGAGGTAGAAAATTAAATAGTTTCTCTATTAAGTACGTGTTTACGATGAGTTCAAGGAGCCCTTATGATTTATTTTCCACCACGCCCGTCTGCTTTTATCTTACTTTTTATCAAAGCTGTTTGGGTGGAATATATTGAATTTGAGGAATTGAGGCTGGGGAGAATCGTCCCAGCAGGTTTGTTTTAAATTTTTCAGTGTAGCATGAGAATGGTGAAAGTAAGAAAAGGCCTGCTTCTGATAGTGTCCAAACCAAACCCATCCCCCAAAAAGATGAAAAAAGAAGAGTTTATTTAAATATGTCCAAGAAATGTACATACAGTACTTGCGTGCTCATCATAAATGAGTTGACTGAGTTCCAAATTCCGTACAGCTCCTTTAATCAATAACTTTTTGAACGTAAGAATTGAAGCCAAAGTCTTCTAGTTTCAAGCGCGTTCCTGCAGGAGAATTTTGAAGACTCAATTTGTTTGGGGTCTTATCTTTGTTTTCCCTCTTATCTTATTCTTACGAAGGCCACAATTCGAGCCACTGTTCAGTGCCTGCAGTCCTTCTCCGAGAGATGGCAGCATCACTTTTATTTTTTAATCACCCTCTCAACTATCCTGTCCAGGTGCCCCCATCAACTCATTATCCAACCTCTACCAAAAATACTCAGTGCTCCCACCTTACGTTACTGAGTTGTTTTGAATGCTTCTCAAGTTATACCCTAGCCAAAATAACAAGCTTTTCCTTCCAGACCTTCTTCCTCACTTCCCGCCTCGCCTTCTCCAACCCTCTTTTTAAAGGAACTCCCAGATTTTCGCCTCTTCAATACCCACTCTTCAGTTTTCCTTCCTCAGCAGTCCATGTTCCATAATCTCTTCTCTCTAGCGTTGGGAATTAAATATTAAAATGTATCGTTTACCAAATTGTTCGAATTAGTTATCTGACTCCATTAACCAAACACAACCTACATTCACCGAACAATGCGTGCTCGTTTCTTGGTGGAAAAGATGAACAAGAAAAGCCGACATTTTCACACGGGGGCAGATTTAATTTCATAAACAATTTAACTAAGTGAACTGAATCGAATATGGTCGAATTAGTGTCGTTGGAGTCTCTGGGAAGCCTCCTCTCTCTAATCCTCTAGCCTTCTCTTCTCGGCCCACGTGTTTCCGCAAGATGGTGTGCCCCGGCTCCTCCCATGGGCGCGCCATCAAAACCCCCTGGGCTCCACCATCTCGGAGAAGAGCGCCCTGATGTCTGGACCAACCAAAACAACGGAGAGCGTTTCTCCAAACAATGCCTGCCGTCCTCCGTCAGAGTCCTGCTATCAACAGAACTAGACAAAATATTCTGCATTCGGAACAGCGTGACCGTCATTGAACTACAGCCTACAGCCTAAAATCTTCATTGCGCTCAATAAATGTATCTTGTATTCAATCGTATAAAATCCTTTATAGTCAAATGTATAAAACCCTTCACTTGTGAAGTCTTTTTGTTGTTGTTGTTCGACTGATCTCGGCTCAAATGCAGATCGTCTCGGTCACTGGTAGCAGATGAAAATGTCATCGAGTTGCTGAGGTTTGATCAAATCCTTTGTTTTATGTCTTCTTGTGTCCTGTATTCAGGGTTGGGTAGGGTTACTTTAATTTGATTACTTTCAAATACTTTTGATCAGAGCCAGTGAGTTGTCTGTGTCTTGGCCCTGCGACTGCCCAGAGATGGGCTCCTGCTGCCCAGGGACCCTACTGAGGATAAGCGGTGCAGATAATGGATGGATGGATGGATGAATAATTAATCTCCTCCAAAGAACAAAGAGGCTCTGAGACATCTCCACCAAAAAACAAACACACAAATCACAGCTGATGCCTTTTTGTACATCATATGCAGGGTTGGGTAGGGTTACTTTAACTTGATTACTTTCAATTACTTTTGGATTACTCCAATACCAAATATGCTAATAAAAGACAAAAGAAACTAAATATGAATAAAATTACTAAATTTTGTGCAGGCTTGGGGAGTAACGGAATACATGGAACGGCAATAATGATGTTGGCAAGCTGTTTGGTTTTATTTTCATTTTGTTTCTGTCGCATTTTATGTTAGTTTTGCCGGAGATCAAAGAGATCAAAGCCAGGAGAGAAAGCTTACCACGTGTTGTGAGTCATCATTTTATTCATAGTTCGTTACTTTTGTCTTTTATTAGCATATTTGGTCTTGGAGTAATCCAAAAGTAATTGAAAGTAATCAAGTTAAAGTAACCCTACCCAACCCTGCTTGTGTTTGGGTCTGTCTGCCACCCCCGTGACATGACCTTTCACCTAAGCTAGTTTGTTTTTTCTCCAACTGTTATTATCCATTTTATAGTTCGCCAATGCACAATAAATTCAAAAATGAAGATTTCTCGCAGCTTACTGGAAAGTGGAGATGTTTTCTCTTTTATCAATACAAAACAAGGATCACACATTATACATTTTTGGAGTGGCTTTCCTTCACTCACTCATATCCAGTCGTGTGTCATTGTCTTCTCATGTTTTTGAGGAAAGCAGACGTTTTTGCACAAGCTGTGCAGCCTCCTCCCTCGCGCACACGCCCACACCGCAAACTCTGGAATGTCGACTTTATTTGGAATCGGCCACACAAGTGCACACAGAGGTCGTGTGTCTCTGTCAAATGATCTTTTTCTCGGATGTATTCTGTTTTATTTGTGATTTCAGCTGCATTTTTGTTCTGAGAAGACGAGTTGATAACTTTTTTTAAACGCACCTTAAGAGTTCTTCGGGGGTGAAACTCTAGAAATATCAATGGATGCAGGGGCAACTCTGAATTGTTTTCTCTTTGTTTGGCAAGTCCCACCTAAACCAGCCAATCAAGCAATTACATAATGTCTAGACCAGAGTTATTCAACCAGTGTGCCGTGAGACTTTGCATAGTGTGCTGCAGGAAATGTCCAATTATATCTTTGCAAAAAAGCATACTTGCTTATAAACCAGCCCCCTGTTGTCAGTATTTTAGAGTTATAAGTACAATTTAGATGCGAGTGTAGGGAGAATATCAGTAAGGAGAAATTACCTCGTACTCTGTGCTTGAGACAGGGCCACAGTAACTGCAAGTTGCTCAATATATTTGCTATCTTTCAGTGATCAAGTAACTTATATTCATCCACACCATTAGGTGGCATGAGATTACTATTTTTTTCCATATATACCCTTTTCCCTTGTTTATCGAGTTGGTCACGTTCCAAAAAGAAAAAGGGAGCCCCGTAAGGAAAGAAACGTCATGATTACCGATTTGAATCACCTGTGCCCGCTCATTTGGCGCCAACTGCTGTGGGTTCTGATTGGCTCCCTGTCACTATTTGAACTCAGTCCTGTCAATCCCCTGTTGTCAGTCCGTCTGCAAATCTCTGTGTATACTAGGCAAGCCTTTTTTGACCCTGACTCACGCTTGTCCCGTTTTTTGCTCCTGTTTGCCTGCCGCAACGACCTGTTTTGATCCCGACCACGTCTGCTCTCCCAGTCCCGGCTACCGACCAGTTTTCCGCCCCTGACACCGCCATCGCTCGCTACGGAAGATCCACTTCCGTGTTCGGATCACAATCCAAGTACGAGAGCGACTTGCTTCCCACGCCCAGCAAACACCGGATCGTGGGCGCCCTTCCCCTCCCTTTCAATAAAAGTTGTGGTAAACGTCACGCAAGTGGGTCCTGTTTCCATTCTGGTCCTGACAAGAAATGGAAGAAAACGTGTACACCAACTAGTGGAAGCGATGAAGCCTTCATAATTCTTGGCTTGAGCAATCTTTGAGAGCTTGAGAACTAACAGTTGAGAAACTCCATATCCATTTTGTCTGTTGTTTTTAAACCACTTAATTTTTGTGTAATGTCCAATTTTTCAAATAAAAATACCAAAATTCAGCATTCTTTTATTGTAAATGTTGTGTTCACCTTTGCCCTATTGCTTTTGTTGTTTCTGTATAGGCCTGTATAGGTTTCTGTATATTTTGAATTTCCCTACGGGGATGAATAAAGTATCTATCTATCTATCTATCTATCTATCTATCTATCTATCTATCTATCTATCTATCTATCTATCTATCTATCTATCTATCTATCTATCTATCTATCTATCTATCTATCTATCTATCTATCTATCTATCTATCTATCTATCTATCTATCTATCTATCTATCTATCTCTTCTCCCCCACACGTTCCTACCATTCACTACTGGTGACACACATGCGTATGCACATATAAACTGACCCCCTGATTTCAGTGTTTTACAGTACAACTTAGATGCGAATGTAGGTGTAATATCAGTAGGGAGAAATTACTTGTCCTCGTACTCCATGCACCGTAACTGTATTCAGTGGTATTTCGCACCATGTAATAATGGCAGTTGAGCTACAAAATGATATCGGTATCGCGTTACAGGAGAAAAGTAATTGTGTTCCAGGAACGCAATTACTTTGTAACCGTTTTAGTCCCGGGCATAATGGCGGCGCAGTGGTTAGCGCGTGTGCGGCACAGCTCTAAGGTCATGAGATCGAAACTTCCTGTGTGGGGTTTGCATTTTCTCCCCGTGCTTGCGTGGGTTTCCTCCGGGCACTCCGGTTTCCTCCCACATACCAAAAACATGCATGTTAGGTTAATTGGCCCGTTCAAATTGTCCCTAGTGAGTTGTCTGTCTCTGTCTGCCCTGCGACTGGCTGGCAACCAGTTCAGGGTGTCCCCTGCCCACTGCCCGAAGATGGCAGGGATAAGCTCCAGCACCCCCGTGACCCTACTGAGGATAAGCGGTGCAGATAATGGATGGATAGATTGATGGGTTTTAGTCGCAACACTGGCCATAGATACCCTGTGGGCCACAGCTTGAAGCTTGTACTTTTCGGTTTGGGGATTTAAGATCCTACACTTGCTCTCCAGTGTGCTTGTGGTGAGCAAAACAGGAAGTTTTGGTCAGGGTTCGGTGCATTGGAATGTTCCCGATGTGTCTTGAACAGACACAGACTTTATGCGTGAAGGCTGCTAGCTCGCTATGGAAGACGAAGAAGTCCTTGTTTTCAAGCACCCCCAAATTGTTGTAGTATTAAGACATTTCCTGAATCTAGGCATAACCAGACCATTTTTGGGGGTGCTCAATCACCCCCAAATTCAACCCAGGCGCTCTCTTAATAAAGAAAAGCATAGGCTCAAATATCATGAAAAACGCTAGATAATTTTTTTTTTAAAAAAGGAAATCAAAACGAAAATGTGAACAACGCAAATGCCTTGAAATGGTTCAGTCCATTCGATTCCTAGCACCGCTCCACTTTGGCTCGGTTAGTGTCACTTGCGGCATAGCGGCGGAGTCTGTGGAGGCTTCAGTGTAAAATGATGAGGGTATGTTATTCACAACTATTTTACCACCCAATACGATTACTTTGTTGACATCTAAATATATTAGTCCTCATTTTAGCTGCAACAATGATCAACCTAGCTAAATTGTTGCATAAGCTATGTGTGTGGTCATCCTTCCAGCACCAGCATGGATATTGGCAGCTTTCTGTAAAAAAGCACCAGGTTCAGGTGAGAAATCTCTTACTCACAGTAACTATAGAGAAAAACACAAAACCTCCTCTTAATCTATTCATATGGTTGCTGTTTTAATGTGAGTAAATAGGTGCTACATTTTGTTTGAAGGTAATTAGTGGAATTGCAATCATAAATAAGGAGAGCAATCATGGGGGTAACTAGCCCGTTTTGGGGGGTGCTCAAATTCAACCCAAGCATGCCCAAATTTACTGTATATTGTTTTCAAATAATAGACAAAACAGGCTTAAAGGGACAGTGTGTAATATTTCGTGCCTCTCAGTGGTAAAAACTTTTGGTTAAACAAAAACATCAATTTGGATACAAGGCAAAAATACCTGAATTATCATACTAATGTTCTTTATTAGATAAAAGTAATAAGTCGAGACATTTGTATTTCTTTTGTATAGTGTAATTCCTACCTATAGTCGCCACCATGCTCGGCTTGCAACTTGCTGTTACGCTAGGCTTTGGTTTTTGTTCGCATTAGACGATACAGTGCCATCTTGTGGTCAAATACTACACACTTTGGCTTTAAATATAAAAAACTCTAGAAAAAAAATGAAAAAGTAAAACAAACAAAAATGTGAACAACGCAGCACAGAAAATACTCCAGTGCCTTGAAATGGTTCAGTCCATTTATTTCCTAGCACCGCTCTCGCCCCGCTCCTCTTTTGCCAGGCTAGTGTCACTTGTGTCATCGCGGCAGTCTGTGGAGAGTGTCATGATTACTGTGACTCAGCAGTGCCCGCTCATTTGGCGCCAAATGCCGTGGATTCTGATTGGCTCCCTGTCAGTATTTGAACCCAGTCCTGTCTGTCCCCTGTGGTCAGTCCGCCTGCAAACTTCAGTGAATACTAGGCAAGCCTTTTTTGACCCTGACTTCCATCTGTCCAGTTTTTGCTCCCGTCTGTCTCCGGCTTCGAACTGTTATGATCCTGACCACGTCTGCTCTCCTGTCCTGGCTTACGACCTCTTTTTGTCCCTGACTACGTCTACTCTCCTGTTCCGGCTTCCGACCCCGACCACACCTTGCTCTCCCTGTCCCGGCTACCGACCCGTTTTTCCATCCCTGACACCGCCATCGCTCGCTACGGAAGATCCACTTCCGCGTTCGGAGCACAATCCGAGTACGAGAGCGACTTGCTTCCCGCGCCCAGTGAACACCGGATAGTGGGCACAGCCCTTTCTCTTTCCTCCAATAAAACTTGTGAGAAACGTTACGCAACTGGGTCCTATTTCTGTTCTATTCCAGACAGAGAGTATGCAATACAACTATTTTACCACTCAATACGACTGTTATCATCAACAGATATTAGTCCTCCTATTAGCTGCATTGAATCGAATACGGGCGGCGCGGTGGCGATCCAGAGTTCGATTCCAGCATGTGGAATTTGCATGTTCTCCCCGTCCTTTGTGGGTTTTGTCCCAAAAACATGCATGTCATGTTAATTGGCCAGTCCGAATTGTACCTAGGTGTGAATGAGCAAGTGAGTTTTAAGTCTCCGTGTGCCCTATAACTGGCTGGCACCCAGTTCAGGGTGTCCCCTGCCAACTGCCTGAATATAGCTGAGATGGGCTCCAGCACCCCGCGACCCTAGTGAGGATAAACTGTGCAGAAAAGCCAAGTCAAGTTGAGTCAAGTCATTTTTATTTGTAAAGCCCTTAATCACAAAGAGTCTCAAAGGGCTTCACAGGTTATTACACAGACTATTTTTTCAGACTATTATTACACCATCCCCTAATTTGGAACCAACATGAGGCCAAGGAAAAACTCAAAAACCCCAACATGAGGAAAATGAAGAAAACTTGAGAAGGGACCGCACATGTGATATCCCCCTTCCAGGATTACCAGACAGCAAAGGATGTTGCAATCACAAATAATACAGAAATATTGTCCACAAAAAGTACAGGTTATTCATATGCTATAGAGTAGAAGTGAGTTTTAAGCTTAGATTTAAACATTTCCACTGAGGTTGCAGATCGGATATCAGCGGGAAGAGCATTCCACAGCACCGGTGCCCGGATGGAGAACGCTCTCGAACCAGCGGAACACTTCTTGGCCCTTGGGATCACCAGAAGACCGGCGCTCTCAGAACGAAGGCTTCGGATTGGAACATAGGGGGAAATCAGATCTGAAAGATATGACGGAGCATGTCCATGTTTGATTTTGTATAATACTAAGAGAACCTTGAAATCACATCTTAGGCTAACAGGGAACCAATGCAGGTTAGCCAAAATCGGTGTGATGTGATCTGACTTTTTTGTCCTAGTTAAAAGCCTCGCTGCAGCATTTTGTACCAGCTGAAGGCTCTTGATTCTGGACTTTGGGAGACCGGAGAGTAGTGCATTACAGAAATCGAGACAGGAGGTAACAAACGCATGAATTATAATCTCTGCATCCGACTGAGACAGTATATGACGAATTATAGCAATATTGCGAAGATGGAAGAATGCGGTTCTAGTAATTTTCTTCACATGTGTTTGAAAGGACAGATCGGGGTCAAATATGACACCTAATTTTTTAACTGAGTAACTCTGTGTGATGTGACATTTGTCAATGTCCACAGCAAGGAATGGATGAATCGAATGCAATTTGTATTTGACACTCTGGGTGCTCAAAAAAGCTCTGAACCTAAAATCCCTCCTGAGAGCAATTAGCTGAAGTTGACAGGTATATAATCTTTGCCTGTTGCCTTGAGCTGTCACTTTGACACGTTTAAGACAATTATTTATGACAAGATGGAGAGCCGACAGATAGCGATAGTCTCCTCCCCTAAGGAGGCTTTTGTGGGACACATGCAGACACCCGCCCAGCAGTCGGTGGCGAATGAAATCGAAGGCGAGGGACTTCGATGCACGCGACCGGAGCGAGGTGAGACGAAAACGAGGAGTGAGACTTCTCGACCTCGTCTTAATCTTTGCAGGCGTCTCGCATCCCCACAGGTGATTGGACAACTGCGACGTTCAGGTACGTCTCCGAACTTTTGACAACTTTGGTCCGGTTCCGATGGAAAAGTGGACTCCAACGTTTTTTAAGCTGAGGGCTAATTCGCGTTACTTATTAGCGCAAAAGGCAGACAGTTTTATTTGAATTTCTAAAAGAACAACTTATCGTGTACCGCTTACGGTGTTGTTGCTATGTTATTGTCAGGTTAATTATTGGAAGAAGAAAGAGAGAAAGAGAGATATGCAGAGAGAGAAAGAGAAAGAAAATGAGAGAAAGAGAGACAGAGACAGACAGAAAGAAAAGGAAAGAAAGAGAGAGTGAGAGAGAAAGAACGGGAAAGAAAGAGTGAGAGAGTGAAAGAAAGGGAGAGAGAACAAGAGGAAGAGGGAAAGAAAGAATGAGAGAAATTGATGAGAGCGAGAAAGGAAGGGAGAAAGGAAGGTAAAAAGAGAGAGAAGAAGGGAGACAATGAGAGGAAGAGAGAAGAAATAATGAGAAGAGAAAGAGAGAGAGTGAGAGAGAGGGAGAGAGAGAGGAAGAGAGAGAGAAAAAGGGAGGGGGAGAGAGAGAAGAAAGTAAGGTGGAGAGAGAGAAGGGAAAATGAGAGGGGGATAGTGAGAAAGGGTGCATGAGAGAGAGGGCTTTAAAGAGAGAGAAAGAAAGAGATAGAGAGAAAGAAAGAAAGAATAAAAGAATGAAAGAAAGAGAGAGACAGAGAGAGATAGAATGGAAAATGAGAAAGAGATAAATAAAAGGGATAAAATAAAGGGAGAAAGAAAGAGATAACTAAAGAAAGAGTGAAATAAACAGAAAAAGAAAGAGACAGTAAGAGAGAGAGAGAAGAAAAAGAGAGAAGGGGAAATGAGAGAGAAAGAGAGCAAGAAGCAAAGAAGGAGAAAACGATATGTAGTAAGTAGGAAGTAGGGTGAAATTGACTAAATCGACCACCCAAAAAAAAATAAAAAAAATTACTAGAAAATCACAATGACTCAGGTCCGCGGGCACCTCAACTGTCCTCAAGGGGAACCCTAGTGCCACGTTGGAGACCCCTGCGATGGAGCAACATGTGACATGTCGCTCGTTTATTAAGAGGTCCCAAAAAAAACAAAAAAAACTATTAAAAAAAACCTTAAACCTAGCCGCAGGTATTGATGTACCGTCAACAGCAAGGGTCTCAAAGATATGGTTCGAGGGCCAACTGCATCACGCTGGTTAATAATTTGTGGCCTCCAGTGGCGGTTCTACACTATATTACTCCCTGGACAAGACAACTTCCAAGCATTTCATCCATTTCGTACAATTCAGAAAAATGCGCAGCTGTTGGCCTGTATTTTTGAAGTTGTGAATAATGTGCTTCATTCGGAAAACAGAAGCCAAAAACGAACTATTTTATGTATAGTAATACAGTGAATCCTTTCCCTGCGGCCTTTCATTTTGAGAGAGCCAGTCCGAGGTGAACTGTCCCCTGCGCTGCCCAACCTCTAGACTTCATCTCTTGCAGCCTAAGTGTCAGTCTTTCTGCACACAATTGCAGTAAGGGGCGCCTATTTGACATGAGTTGTTAGATAATACAAAACTGCTTTGCTGCTCGCATTATTTTGAAAAAAAAAAAGTAAGTTCTTGAGCCGCCCCCCATGTGGCATGCTAAAAATGTGGCCACGGGCACCTGCCCTCCACAACCATGCGAGAACCGCCATTGGTGGCCTCTGTCTTAAAAAATAGATTTTACTCATTCAACGCCATAAGATTCTCTCGAATGGGAAGATCTGGTGCCAGCCAATTTTTGCCAAATCGACCGAATTTTGAAGACTTACAAAAATTCATTTTAGTAGCTATATAGGCAAAAGATATAATAAATGAAAACCTGAACCTTTAACCTTCATTAGAAACAAAAAGTATCTTTCTAGTCTTTACCAAAGTTTCGTAAATAACCGTTGAACACTGCAAAGTTTTTTGAAAATACTCGTTTCCGCGAAAACCTTTGAAAGACAGACCCAAACGCAGAGACACAAGAAGAAGTAAAATGGGGCCGTGATTAAACCCCAGTAGGGGGGGGTTGTTTGATAAACAAAAAATGAATTTACTAATGATAAGGGAGAGTGAAACTGCTGGGAAGGGAAACCTTGAGAGGGAAACTAGAGAGGGAAACTTGAGGTTTTGTGGTGGGGAGGATTTTGAAAGTAGATTTGGGAATACCTTTAATAAGATGGTTGGCATGTCAGATCTTGGAACGAGTAGGGAAAACTGAAGAGAGGATCTTGGGGTGGCGAGAATCTTGAAAAGAAGATGTGGGAATAACTTTAAGATGATGGTTGGAGAGGGAGATCTTGGGAACAGAAGAGGAAGGTCATGGAAGGAGAAGCTTGTTTTCTCGGCGAGTGTATAACCTGAGCAGCATTTAAAAATGAATTAGCAATGAAAGGTAGGAGCCCAGGGTATTCATGGTAGGGGTTGTCTAATGAGTTGCTGGGGAGCACCTGGACAGGATAATAGAGAGGGAGATTGGAAAATGGGGGCATTCTGCCATCTCCTGGAAAAGGGGAGGGGCTTTTTAATTTTTTTTTTTATGGCATTTGTGATACCTCCAATATCTAAACCAGGGGTCGGGATCATTTTTGTAGTAATGGCAGTTCAATTACTAAATCTTATTGATAACGCGTAACAATACAACAATTATTCCCAAAATGATGATGACGCCATGTCTCTAGTGTGAACAGGAAGTGGACACAAGATGGCACCTTGTGGACGTCTCCTGCTGATGCCATTGGTGCTCCTGTTTCTACTTCCTGTGACAAGGCCCCGCCCATCCACCGAGGACCAGGGCTCAGACGGAGGTGAGGCGCTCTCTGCTATAGGAGTGAGCGATACTGGGAACTCTAATATCGATCTGATCCAAATCACCACATGGTAGTACTGATCGATACGATCCGATTTCGATACCTCTTGCTTGGAAATGTCATGATCATTGAATAATTGAATGTCCACATTGGTCTGCGCTTCCTTTTTGCCTCCGTAATTTTTAGCCTCCGGTAGGGGTGGCTGCATAGTTAAGTCCATCTCTTCTGCATGGCAGGCAGGATGCAGCAGCTGGCCCGGTAAAAAAGAGGTGCTGAAAGTGTGCCTGTCAGTCAAACACTCAAGCATAAACTTAGAGAGTTGCCGTGGGCGATGTGTTGGAGAGAGAAGGGCTGTGCTATCAACCTATTGAAGCAGCGCTTTGAGGGAATTGATGGAGGAGTGAAGTACCGATCCCAGGACAATACAGAGATTCCTCGGTTTTCACGGTTAATGGGAACCAGAAACACCCGCAAAAAGTTAAAATCTATCAAATAATGTCACACCTTTTTTTATGCTTTGGGGGCCGCCTTCATTTGAGCGGACTTGCCGACTTACGAGGAGAGAGAGAGAGAGAGAGAGAGAGAGAGAGAGAGAGAGAGAGAGAGAGAAAGAGATAGAGAATGAGAGAGAAAGAGGAAGAGATGGAGAACGAGAGAGAGAGAGAGAGAGAGAGAGAGGGAGAGAGAGAGTGAGGGAAAGAGAGAAAAAGATATAGAACGAGAGAGAAAGAGAGGAAGAGATGGAGAACGAGAGAGAGAGAGAAGGACAGTGAGTGAGAGAAAGAGGGAAAGAGATACAGAACAAGAGAGAAAGAGATAAAGAATGAGAGAAAGAGAGAAAGAGAGAAAGTGATAGAGAATGAGAGAATGAGAGAAAGAGAAAGAGATGGAGAATGAGAGAGAGAGAGTGAGAGAAAGAGAGAAAAAGATAGAGAACGAGAAAGAAAGAGAGGAAGAGATAGAGAACGAGAGAGAGAGAGAGTGAGAGAAAGAGAAAAAGAGATACAGAATGAGAGAGAGAGAGACAAAGAACAAAAGAGAGAGAGAGAGAGAGAGAGAGAGAGAGAAAGTATGACAGCGACAGAGAGACAGAGAGGCAGAGAGGCAGAGACAGAGTGAGTGAGTAAGTGAGAGAACAAATTGAAACCCATTACATATTTTAAATTAGTCGATTCTTTTTTGGGTGCACCTTAATCGAAACCTCGCTGACTGAAAACGCATGCTCGAGAGAGAACAGGGCATTTGGCACATGTATCGTTTAGACGGCATGACGAAGGCGCAGGACACAAACTCTCCTCAACGAGATGCAGAGGAACGCGGAACAGGTGTCCGGTCATGATACGAATTGACCAATCGGCTTTAGAGATATCAAGTCGAGGGGTGCTTGCCGATCAGGTTGAATCTTGGCTGTCCGAAACGTTCCTCAGCAAAGCAATCATTGTGGGCTTTTTTGGGACCTTTTTTTATTTTCTTAAAAAAATAATTGAATGCCCAATCAGCTTCAATTGTGGCTGCTCAAAAGGTTTGTAAGTGGTACGAGAAGAATCCATTGTTTTACCCGCAAAGGAGTGAACCGCAGATCACTTAAGCGTGAAGTAGTGAGGGCTATCTGTAGTATCGATCCACTCCAATGACTTGCTAAGTATCGAAAATATCGATATCTGCATTGATCCGCCCACCCCTAGTCTCAACTGCTCCAGTTCTTTATGTTGAGAAGTCCGCTGTTTGTGTGGCCCAGGATCGTTGAGTGACCATTCCTTTGTCCTGTGGAGCTGTTAACAGATGTTGGAGAACATCATGACAAGAAGAAGTTATGAAACATCTCAAGTGTTAGCGAGAATTCTTTGTCAGAGGGGTGTTGGTTCATTGGGACTTCCTGGAAAGACACGTGAACAATGCGTGTGAATGTGTGTGAGTTCATATGTGTGCGCCTTATGAGAAAGGTTTTGTCATCACAGCCAAAAGCCGACACAACAAGAGAGCGTTTTGTCCTTTCAGAGGCGCTACCTAGCTTGTCTTCTGAGGACGAGGACGAGGAAGACGAAGACGAAGACCCGTCCTCCTCCGAGGAAGGCGAGGGTGCTGATGACGTGACAGACTTCCCGCAAATGGAGGGACAGCAGCGTGAGTCACAATGGAAAAAAAAGGAAATGTAGAATTATTACTCAAAACTTGAAAGTATCCAATGACCACAGGTTTGTAGAGTAACCAAAAACTGTACTTAAGTAAAAGTACTGTTACGTATATGACTCAAGGAGAAGAAGAAAGTAGTCATCCAAATAATGAGTAAAAGTAAAAAAAAGCACCGTAAATTCCGCACTATAGAGCGCACCGGACTATATATGCCGCAGCCAGTACATTTTTTAAGGAAAAATAAAAAAACATCTTGTGCATACATAAGCCGCACCTGACTATAAGCCGCATGTGCCCACATTGAAACATGAGATATTTACAAAGAAAGACGGACTTTTGATAAACAAATGCGTGTCTGTACAATGTCACCAGTCACTGAAATATGTCATGCCACATATCATCAGAAAGCTTAGACTCTTGGGATTCAAGATATGATGTATTTCGAAATATACTCACCAGAGAAACATCAGAATCAGAATCAGAGACAAGATACCCGAAAACTATTAAGCAGGCGTAACTCACCTATACGTCCCCTGGCCGTCATCAAATGAGTTGAATGTCCGTGAAAATGGCTTAGTTACGTCAAAGACAATTCTTAAAATCCAACCGTGTAAAATATTTACTCGAAAACACACGATAATGCCGAGAGATAAATAGGAATCCGCCTTAAACATTTTTGCTTTGTTGGACGTTGCTTCTTGTAATCCATTTGTTTCTCCACATTATTTTTTTTACAGATAAACAGTCTCGTACAATTATTCCCGATATGGTAGTTAGCCTATCTCTTTCGATTAACACCATTTACCTGATGGGTGGTCCGCGCGCAGTTACATTAAACTTGCGTCTTACTTGACATATATTCCACCTGTCTCACTCTCATCTTTACTGCTCGGGCGTTAGAAAAAAATGCATACATTAGCAGCATCATTGCATTAGCTGCAGGGTTGAAAGTTTGTGACAAAAGTCGCGGCTTATAGTACGGAATTTACGGTGCTTGGTGAAAAAACTACTCAAGTACTGAGTGACTAGTAACTTCTTACATCAAGGGAGACAAGAGTGGCACTAAAACATTTTTTTTACTATATTGCTGAAGTATTTTTTAAGAAATTTGGAAAATAGATGCCTATCTCAAGAGAATTTTTTTTTAAGATAAGATCATTAATCTGGCAGAAAGGCTGTTTGTTTTTCTATCTGCAGTATGTTATTAGTGTGATGACATACATTGGTACCTCTTCATACAAGTTTAATTCATTTCTGGATTGTGCTCATAGCTTGAATTGTTTGTGTAACGAGCAAATTTTCCTGACAAAACAAATTGGTCGGTTCCCTAACTCTCAAAAACATCCAATTGAACCCTAAATAGCTACAAAGCACATCTTCCTGTACGTTCAAAATACATATAAATAATATTTAAAGATAAACAATACAGTAATAAGATAATAATGGGCAAACCAAAATATTGATACCGGCGGTGAGAGGCCCCGAGCCGTGAGCGGTCCCCAGTGGTAGCCTCTGGGACTGCTTGTAGCTTGGATTTACCGTTGTAAGTAAAACAACATTTCCTGCCAAATAAAACTCATTTATCAAAATTCTCATGTTTAGAAGTGCTCGCAAATAGGTACCGCTGTATTATTAATATGTTTTTCCCATTTGCTTTGACGGGCCAGATCAAAAAAGCTAATGAGGAGGGGATTTAACTTTATGTAGGGGGTAATAAAAACTTGTGCTTAGTGCTAAGTGATGCAAATCCATTGATGATACTTCCCAGTATTTCAGCAATATCATTGTGTTGCTCTGTCTCATATAAAACCCTGAAGAAAATGTTATCGATCTGTTTTCTGATGAAAGCCCTCAAGTCGAGGATCTTCCTGTAGATCCTGTAAGGAAGTCTCTAAAGAATATTGTATCGATGTATTTCTTTGCTAGGTTGGGCTGAAAGTGCAGAGATTCTAAAAACCTAAGAAAAAACGGACACCCCACTCCAACCAATTAACAAGACTTTCTTCTTTTACCCCTGTTAGCGTTGTCGCTGACGTCTGCTCCGGACTGGTTGTCGCCGAGCAAGATGAAGGTGTTATACGTGCACCCGCAGCATCACGTGGTCAGTTTTCGTTGCCAGGCTACAGGAAACCCCGTTCCTACGTTAGATTGGTACAAGAACGGGGTCAATGTTAGTCAAATGCAAAGGCTAAGCGGTTTCAAGGTGAGTTGAAGTCGGAAGCCGGGCCGATTCCAGTGGTACCTCTACATACGAGCGTAATTTGTTTCAGGATTGCGCTCGTAACTCGAATTACTGGTATAATGATTAATTTTTCCTGATATGAGAGAACTAAATACGAATTGGGCTGTCCCCGAACGCACAGAAGAATCAAAGTGAACCCTAAATAGATATAAAAGACATCTTCATTATCCCTAACACACTGTCAAATAGTAATTATATGTTAAAAATACAACAAGAACATAAACTAGACAATTCCCTCGGCAATTGTAAGAGTTGGGGCTGGAGCCGGGAGTTGTTAGCATGTAACCGTTAACATGACTCGTTAGCATGTAGCAGTTGGCATGTATCCAATGGCATGTCGCTGTTAGCAAAAAGTGATAGCATGTAGTCTGTAGACACTGTGTTTACAGCACTGATGGCAATGAGTTAGCCTGGTATCAACCAGCCCTAAATTATATTTCGACTAGCCAGTCCAGCTCATTGCCAGCAGTGCATGTAGCTGTTTTTTTTGCAACAGTAACTTAAGCTCCCGTGGAAAATATTGGAACGAAGCGCTGCGTAAATTCTTCCGCGGCTTTGTGATCGGCACTCGCTGCTTCCCGAATATACTCCTTGGCTTAGTCACTCACATGAACACTGCTTGTGTTTTTGTATTATTTCTAATTTCATCTTGTCATTTTTCTCCTTTTTTTTTTCTTAGAAACCTTTGCGTTTACTGTCTGGAACTCATAGCTAAGGTCACAAAAAACTATAGAAAGTCGCAAAAAGTAGATGCTATAAAACGATTAAACAGATGTGATCAAAACAAACTTGCTGGGGAATATAGGTACTCTACAGATAAAACCAAGTGCGCGAAATCAGGTACCTGATTGCTGGAACCGCATGTGCAAACTGGACTGAGATGAGGCAGCGAGCGGTCTCGAGCAGTCTCTATTGGTAGCCTCCGGGACTGCTCGTGAAATTGATTTTTCTTCTAAAGAGAGCAAGGTTTTTATTAGGAAGAAAAAACCTTGTGTATCGAAATTCTCGTGTGTAGAGGTGTCCACATAAAGATGTACCACTATTCTAGTTAGTGGCACTGACTGACCCGACCGGATTGACTCCAGATTGGACGCTGGAAGTTGACCCTGAAGATGCTGGTGCCTGCGGATGCTGGAAACTACACGTGTGTGGCCCACAACTTGCACGGGAGCATTGAGCACCACATGGTGCTGGAAGTCTTGGGTAAGATCACAAGATCACGTGACCATGGATCTGCATCAATGGACTGGTACAATTGTCTCCAGAGCGCCTTCATCACAGGCCTAACCTGAAGGCCGGCCTTCCGGCCAATCAGACGGCGGTGCTGGGTGGCCAGGCGCAGTTTACCTGCGAAGTTCACAGTGACCTTCAGCCTTTCGTACAGTGGATCAAGGTGGACAACGGCAGTCGCCCAGTCAGACACGATGAGCGCCCCGATGGCTCCGTTGTGAAGGTGTGAGGCCACAGGGCCACTTAGAGCACAATTACGCTTGCTTCACAGTTGGATATTTTGGACACAGTTTTTTATTGGATTTTAGTTTTTTAAATTGCAGCTATTTTTGATCCTCATCCCTACTGAGCGTCACTCATCGCTAATGTCAGAGGTCAGACTTTGATATTATGCAAAACAGAGGTCCCAAAAATTTCTCTTCCATACAGAATGTTCACAGCGTGACCTAATATCTATCCAGCTGTCTCGCTGTCTGTCTGTCCGTTCCTCTTCCAGTCTGTCTGTCCCTCTCCCCGTCCGTCCGTCCATCTATCTACTCCAATACATATTAACCAAATAGATAAACATCTGCTTTCATGTGGTTTGCTTTTGTGGGTTCTCTAACGGCCAAAGGGTTTTAAACGGCAACAAGCCAAGCCATGCCAAGCTATGTTTATTTGTATAGCCCTTAATCACAAAGAGACTCAAAGAGCTGCACAGACCGACTATTGCAAGCCACAGACTATTATGACACATCCCCTGATCTAAAACCTCCATGAGGGCTAGGAAAAACTCAAAAACATGATAGGGTGCACCGCACGATTTGAACAAAATCTGAGACTTTTATTTGTGCCTTAAGGTCATGAATATACGGTATATTGGTGAGATTTCATAAAAAAGATCTAATGTGTTCATGTCAGGGTTAGGCCCGTTACTGAAAAAAGAAGTAATTACTGTACCATAAGTCTCTCTGGAGTAACCAAAATCGAATCGATATCGCGATGTGACGTAGTGTGATAGTGAAACCGCAAACCCAAACTATTTTAGTGTGCACCCATTTGGCGCTAGAGTCCATTACTGTATATCATCTGAGAAATGGGGAAAAATAATATCTTACCAAAAATGGACAATTTTTTGATAGCGACATTGATACGAGAACGCAAGTATGAACTCAACCGATACAATTACTAAGAGCCAATACAAATACAAAAATGTTCCTTGTTGGAAATAAATAACAAAATGTACCGTTTACCAAATTGTTCGAATTAGTGATCCGACTCCATTAACCAAACACAACCTACATTCACCCAACAATCTATGCGCGCTCGTTTCTTGAGGGAAAAATAACTAGGAAAGCCGACATTTTCATACGGGGGCAGATTTATTTTCCCTAACAATTCAACTAGTACTCCATCGAAAACGGCCGAATTAGTGACGTTGGCGTCTGTGGGAAGCCTTCTTCTGAAGTCCTTTAGCGTTTTTTTATTGGCCATCTTCTCCCCGCATAATGGTGTGCCGGCTCCTCCCATGGGTGCGCCAAGCTGTTGCTCTGCACCCAACGTTCTCACAACACAGCGCCCCTATGTCTGGAACATTCTGTGTCAGCACACTCACGCGTCCTGTTATCAACAGAACTAGACAAAATATTATACTTTTCGAACAGCCTCCCCTGACATTGAACTACAGCCCAATCAGTAAATATCCTTTGCATTAAGTGTAATTTGTAGTCAATCGTATAAAATCCTTTATAATCAAATGTATAAAATCCTTTATAGTCAAATGTATAAAATCCTTCATCCTTGATCATCATTTTTTATTATTTACACCAAGGGTCACCAATGTTTTTGAAACTTAGAGCAACTTTGTGTTACTGATTGGCACAAATGCTACCAGCTTGATATGTATTTCTAAAATGACAACTTGTCGTGTTAGAAATCAAATTTCCTGGAAAATCACAATGACCCATCACAGCTGAGCTATTTTCAGAACATGTTCACGGGCTACTCAGATGTTCTTAAGGAGCTACCTGGTGCTCACAGGCAACACGTTGGAGACCCCTGACTTAAACCAAACCCTTTCTAATACCAAGCTTGATTACTATCTTTGTAACATGACATAGTGGACTGGAGTTGACCATTCTCCACACTGATTGGCTGCAAGCACAGAAATTTGATTTGCTTCATCTCTCACTATGCCTTACACAGGCAGGGATCCTTGCTTTAAAAATGAGTGTTGCTTTGCCCCAAAGGCAACTAACACTCCGTGCCAACCAAACTGATTTTAAGTAAAATGCACCACCATTCAATCTGAAGGTAGTCGTGTTTGTAAAACAAAGCATAAAACAATGGAAATTATTGTATTTCTTTCCGTGCGGCCTGGTACTAAACGACCCACAGCCCGGTACCAGGCCACGGCACGGTGTTTGGGGATCCCTGAAGTAAAATATGTGTATATAGGGGGCGCCGGACGGAGACCGGCAACTACTGACGCTGAGCAACGTGAGTGCCGGCGACGCCGGAGAATACGCGTGCGTAGCCGAAAACCACATGGGGATTTCGTACCAGTCGGCTTGGCTCACTGTTCTGGAGGGTAAGTGGATCTGCATCCCCTAGTTGTACCTTTTTCAAAACGAAGCACCACTTTTCTCACGTCCTCCATTGTTTAGTCAAATATGTGTGTTTAGTAAATTATTTCAACAAATAATCGATTGACCAATTAAATTGAAGAGGTGAGTCCATCCTTTTTCTAAACTCGTCTAGCATTTTTTGAGCACCACATACGCAGAGTTGGGTAGGGTTACTGTAACTTGATTACTTTCAATTACTTTTGGATTACTCCAATACCAAATATGCTAATAAAAGACAAAATAAACTAAATATGAATAAAATGATGACTCACAACACGTGGTAAGCTTTCTCTCCTGGCTTTGATCTCTTTGATCTCCGACAAAACTAACATAAAATGCGACAGAAACAAAATGAAAATTAATCCAAACAGCTTACTAACATGATTTTTCCCATTCCATGTATTCCGTTACTCCCCAAGCCTGCACAAAATTTAGTCATTTTATTCATATTTAGTTTCTTTTGTCTTTTATTAGCATATTTGGTATTGGAGTAATCCAAAAGTAATTGAAAGTAATCAAGTTTAAGTAACCCTACCCAACCCTACACATACGTTTGTTTTTAGACCGTGATATGAACTTATTAACATAAAAAAACGCATTCTGAAAGGTTGGCTGCACAAAACCTCAAGTGAATTCTTTTTAACGTTTTTGATTTTTCAATGTACTTTAATCAAGACACACACACACTCTCGGATTTATGAAGTTTTCTTGCTGGTGTTCCCACTGCTCTGGCCAGCCCCCTGGGAGGGAGTTTTTAAGGCCACCTTTGCTTCACACATGCAAGATAGCGCCCCTGCCAGTGCCCCAGATAACTCAGTCACTGTAAATGTTAAATTAAAGCATAGTCTTCATGCACATGTTCTGACATTTTTTCATCGTATTTTTTTGACATTGCAAAACTAAATTCTGACCCAACGTTGAATGTCCTACAATTGTGACCCGGTGTCCGTGACTTGTGATCCCAAGGCCGACCCCCTGCCACTGCAATTTCTCACAACTACACTCAGATCTTATCCTACTGCGTGGGCATCTTCATCACCGCTACGCTGACCCTAATTGTCGTTATATGCAAGTTGTGCGCCGCCCCAAGGAAGGGAACGTCCCCTGGGGGCAAGATGGCCGTCCACAAGCTGGCCAAAAGCATGGCGCTTAAGAGGCAGGTGAGTGGCAAGGGAGTGAGGGAATTGTGTTGGCTGTGGTGTGGGTAGATATATAAAGAAGCAATCTGATTGTACCCCAAAAATATACCTCGCGCAGGTGTTTTTGGTGTCTTCTGTGCCAGACACGTCCAAGGTGTCTTCCGTGGGTCTGTCTCATCCCTCCTCTGGTCCACCAGCTGCCGTGCCTGCTGTCGTCCCGGCGGTCGTGCCCGCCGAATACCAGTTGCTGTACGACTTCCAGTGGGAGCTTCCTCGAGAGAGGTGATCTGCATGCTGCTTCTTGTCGTTTGCACGGGTCTTCCTAAGTCTACGTTGGTTAGCATTAGCAGTTCAGCATGGTGTCTCCTGTGCATTAAATGTCAGTTCTTGTCCGCAGGCTCACGCTTGGGAAGCGACTGGGCGAGGGCTACTTTGGGCAGGTTGCGTTAGCTGAAGTGGTGGGCCTAGACAAGGAGCATCCCGAGCGCGTCACCATGGTAGCGGTAAAGATGCTAAAAGGTGAGCGGTTATGTAGTAACCAACGTAACCACAGTGGTTTTATTCCCTGCATAACCTGCGTGCCTCTGTGGCGAGCAGCAGATGCCGGTGACAAAGACCGGATGGACCTCATCTCGGAGATGGAGATGATGAAGATGATCGGTCGCCATAAGAACATTATCAACTTGATCGGTGCATGCACGCAAAAAGGTGAGTAAGTCGCTGGTTATTTTTTGCCGCCAGCGCTGCTTGAAACAACTATCTGGTTGGTAGGGCCGCTGTACGTGGTGGTTGAATACGCCGACCGGGGCAACCTCAGGGAGTATCTTAGAGCACACCGTCTGACTGACTCGGAGTACTGGTGCCAGTCGGTGGTAGAGGAGGAGTCGCGGGTCGGCATAGACCTCCAAGACCTCGTGTCGGCAGCGTACCAAGTGGGCCGAGGGATGGCGTACTTGGCATCAAAGAAGGTTTGATGATAGATGGTACAGCCTTGAATCCATTTATTGCTTTCTTAACTCTTTGAGTACCACATAGCCATCTGGGGACACCTAGGCGTTGCATGCAATCATGATTATGAGACATCAGTCACCTTTTTGATTGGGACAGGCAGAGTGATACCTAGGCTTTTGCAGTGTTCTGACCAACTCTAACTCAGAGGAAATTTAAGGGGATTTACCCAAAAATGGATTGCCTTGTTGCCACCTTATAATTTCGTATTGAAAAAATCCCATCTTGAATGCTCAAATTCAGCGTGGACTGACTTTGACAGATATTTCAATATTTATACAGCCCTAACAAATGTCTGCTGTCGGTTTGCTCTAAATGTTCTTCTACAGGTAGATATTTTGTTACAGAAAATGTCTGGTTCTCAAAGAGGTCATGGACCCCAGAAAAACAAAACAACCAGGTGTCTGCTCGTTTTTGTTCAGTGTGTCCACCGGGACTTGGCGGCACGCAACGTTCTGGTCACACACGACCTCGTCATGAAGATCGCAGACTTCGGTCTGGCCAGAGACGTTCACCACATGGACTACTATAAAAAGACCACTAATGTGAGTCCATAATACCCCAGAACAGATAGGAATTACAGTAGAACAGACTACTACAGAAAAGACCCATACGATAAAATAACAGAAAATCCCTACCGAGAGACTTTTGACCCTCTAAGGATAAACCATGAATAGTCCAATCCGTAACAGTCAAGACCGGAAAATTTCAAATTCTTTGACATGCAACAACTTATTTTTAAAGTTACAGAAACATTTACTTTCCCTGGTAACTAGTTACGTTTGCTTTAGAGTAATTCAGTCAGTAACGTAGTTACTATTACGAAGAACTAGAGAGTAACTACAACTAATGACTTTTTTAAAGTACCATGCCCAAAAGTGGTCCCAAAAATTGTAAGACACAGCAGATTAGAACACTCAGACTAAAAGAATCCAACTGAAACTTGTTGGGAGAACTCCTAAACTCAACTGGTCCAAAGCACAAACCTTTTTGTGTTATGGCTTTCCAGGGTCCTTTGCCGGTCAAATGGATGGCGCCCGAAGCTCTGTTTGACCGCGTCTACACGCACCAAAGCGATGTGTGAGTCCACCGTCAGCACATGAAAACCTGCAGAAGCTCAGAGACAAGCAGACAAAGCGTTTTATTTGTTTTTCATTGTGCGTAAGTTGGTCTTTTGGCGTCCTGCTGTGGGAAATCTTCACGCTTGGAGCATCTCCATATCCCGGCATCCCTGTGGAGGATCTCTTCAAACTTCTCCAAGAAGGTCACCGCATGGACAAGCCAAGCGGCTGCACGACACAGCTGTAAGTAGCGCGGATTGCGCCCGGGGGCAGGGCATGGTGGAGAGTGATTTGACGTGCGTGCAGGTTGTTTTTATTTATTCAAGGATGAAAGTAGTGAAAGTAAGAAAAGGGCTGTTTCAAAAAAGGTCCAAATGCCAACCCAAACCCCCAAAAATATGAAAAAAGAAGAGTTTATTCAAGAGAGAAACGTTCGTGCATGTGGGCACACAGGCTATTTGACAGAAGCTGTAATGATGACTTCAGCCAGCAGATAGCGTCATCAAGCACAATATATTTGAAGTTACGGACAAGTTTTTGGTTTGAACAAATTTATTGACACTAAAAACAGAAAACAATCATGACAATCTCAACAGCAATTAAGCACATTCACAATATTATATTCCAATATTACGTTTTTAACAGCAAACACAAAGTGAGGTTTGAACAAACCTTCTCGAAAATCAAACATATTCACAATTTCATTATATAACATCTTTGTTATTGTCAATAGATCCGTCCAGGCCAAAGTCGATTGTCCTCGGTCTGAACAAATCCACTGACACCAACAGTAGCAAAACAGCCATCAAGCATATTCACAATTTTTTTATATTTGACAATATGACGTGACGATATGACGTTTTAACATTTTTTCCTGACATTTCCAACATCAATTAAACAATTTCAGAGTTATTTTCTTTTAACAGTAGTTAACCAGCGTGTAAAAGGCAATACTATTGTGCAAGGGCATAGCTCTGCCATCCCACCCTCCCAAGCAGCATTCTTCCAGTCCTCTGTGTGGGTCCTTTCCCTTCTGCGTGGGTCCTCTCCCTTCTGGGTTCCACAACCCAGGCCGTTGCTGCAGGGACTCCCACAGCGTATCTCCGGCTCCCCCCTCCGGGTGGGTACAGACGAGTCTTCTTTATGGCTGCGTCCTAGGCCCGCCGCTCGCAGATTGTATGGTATCTGCAGCCATTTGGAGCACAGCCACGGGGGGGATCTGCCTGCACCTCCATACCAGCAGGTTTCTGGAGGTCCAGATGGCGTCCTTGATGGCGGCGAGAGTGAGCCAGTCCCTGGCAAAGTCGTTCCGATGCCTCCTCGACCGACTCACCCCGTAAAGCACGTACTGTGCATCAGGGACCTCTCCTGCTGGCAAGTCCGGGAACTTTCCTAGTTGTTCGGCCATTGTCCACAAGACCTTGGCAGCGCTGCACTCACAAAAAAGGTGCCTCACCGACTCCTGGGCGCCACAGCCAGGTCGAGGGCACGTCGAAGTCGCTGACATTCCTCGGTGGTGCATTACAGCTCTGACTGGGAGAACTTCATGAGCCACCATCCATGACAAGTCTCGTAGTCTGTTTGGGAGGGCAGGATGATTGACGTTGCTCCAAACCGTTGTGGATTCGCCAAACGCAAGCCCCCGCACAGGGCTTACTGTAGCTCGCTCTTGCACAATAGCAATAAGGGCCCTGTGGTTTTGCAAAGCGTGACATTCTTGTGCTTCCAAATCAAACTTCTTCAAAAAATCCCGAATAAAGAGATGTGTTGGCGGCAAGTTAAATGAAACTGGAATCAAACGATTGTTTGGTACAAGCTTTAGCTTCCGCAAATATGAGCCCATCCAAAACCGGGTCATTGCTTGACTTTTCGGGTTGTTGGGTGGGCCCACAGCGTTTTGGAAGTGGAGAGAGACATATTTGCTTCCCAGGAAAAGCTGGAGGTCAGGCACTCCTTTCCCCCCTTTTTCCTTTTTCTTTTTCATTGTATCTCTTTTTATCCTTTCCCACTTTGAGCCCCAGACAAAGCGAAAGATGGCTCGGTCCAGTTGTAACAGCACGTTTCTTTTAGGCATAAAAATTAAACTGATTGACAAAAGCATTGGGAGGATGATCGCTTTGATGATTAGGACCTTCCCCTCTATTGTCAGTTTTCTTAGTGACCAAAAAACAAGTTTTTGCTTAACTTTCCTTGTCACGTCATCCCAGTTGGTCTCGCCTCCTCCATCCGCATTGAATTTTATCCCTAGGATTTTCTGGTCTGTCTTTAACACCGTCAGCGGGAGTCCTGCCTTTTCTGTCTCTTTCCACATTCCATAAAACTTCACTTGTGATTTTTCTCTATTTAGCCTTGACCCAGACGCCCTCCCAAACAGGTCAGTCAAGTCAAGGGCTCTTTCAACAGATGCGCGGTCAGTACACAAAATATTAAAATCATCCATGTACAAAACACACTTGGTAATTTGTCCCCCACTTCCTGGGATATTGATGCCTTCGACAAATCTATCTTTTCTTAACATTTGTGCCAAAGGTTCAATGCAAAGAACATAGAGAAGGGGAGACATAGGGCAACCTTGACGTACACCGCAGTTGATCTCGATTGCTTCCGATAAATTCCCGTTAATCATGAATTTGCTGTAGATGTCTCGGTATAGCAGTCCTACCCAATTGATGTATTTTTGGGGAAAACCACATTTTTGCAATACCCTGAAGAGGTATTGGTGCGAGACTCGATCAAAGGCTTTTTCAAAGTCTAGGTTTAGGACCGCTAGTCGCATGTTTCTGTCTCTTGCATAACAAATGGTGTCACGGATCAGCATGAGACTGTCGCTGATCTTCCTTCCCACAATGGCACAGGTTTGGTCTGGATCAACCAAGTCTCCCAAGACAACAGACATTCGTGTTGCTAGAAGCTTGCTGAAAATTTTACAGTCCACGTTTAAAAGCGTTATGGGTCGCCAGTTTTTTAAGTCAATTTTGTCTCCTTTTTTGTGCAATAGAGTAACTATCCCGATTCTGAAACTGTCTGGCATATGGTCTCGACTGGAAAATTCGTTAAAAACAGTTAACAGATCTGGTGCTAAAATATCCCAAAAAGTCCGGTAAAATTCGAGGTTGAGTCCGTCCTCCCCGGGTGATTTGCCTTTTTTCATAGTCTTTATGCAATCATTCAGTTGGTCTAGGGTAAAGTCCGATGTTAAAAAGGGGTCTTGACGCACTGATCTTGAAATATGATCTAATACATGCCCCATTTCATTCTCATATGTTTCTTTCTTTTCAAATAATTTTTTGTAGTAGTCTTCGACCAATCTGGTTATTTCACTACTTTCCTTTGTTATTTGCCCGTTTTCGTTTTGAAGTTTAAAAATCCCCTCATTTTTGCCCATAATTTTTTTTAAAAAGTAGCGTGTACATTTTTCCCCTTCTTCTATTTCTCTTTCTCTGCTTCTTATTATGATGCCTTTGCTCTTTATTTCCGCCAAAGCGTTTAGTTCTTGTTTGGTTTCTTTGATTTCATCATTAAAGTCCATCCCCTTTTCTGTTAGGATGAAATAGCGTTGGAGTCTTCTTTGTAGTCCCGACATGCGTTTCATCTATTTGAGTTTCTTGTTTTTCCCTGCATTTTTAAAAAAGGTCTGTGTTCGTTTCTTTGTCATTTCCCACCATTGTGCTCGTGAATCATACGAGTCTTGAAGGGTCTGCCAGTCTTTGTACAGCTCCCTGTATTGTGCGGCTAGAGCCTCATCCTCCAGCAGGGAGCAGTTTAACTTCCACAAACCCTTCCCAACAGTCATACCTGAAGGAAATGAGAAAGAGCAGGACAGTAGCAAGTGATCCGAAAAAAAAACTGGAATTAATCTTGCATCACTCTGTGCTAAACCCCTCGTAAATATGTAGTCTATTCGAGAGGCTCTGGCATTGTCACTACTGAACCAGGTGAAGCCCTCCTCTCCTGGATGTATGGATTTGAAACAGTCCACCAGTTTAAATGTCCGGCACATGTCTTGTAATAAAGTTGATGTTTTATCTACTTTAAACTCCTCATCATTCCTCTTTCTATCCTTCCTACTTAAGATGCAATTAAAATCTCCTCCCACGATTAGTGGTTGATGGCCTAGCATATGCGACTGGATGTCCTCTAAAAGTTCGTACCTGAGTTGTCTGTCGGCATGGCCGTATATGTTAATGAGGTTAAAATCATTCCCTATATAAGAAAGTCTTGCTAAGATTGCGCGTCCGTCTCTCATCACAGTACTCCCCTTTATGATGAGTTGAGGGTTGTTTATTAAAATGGCTACCCCATCGTTACGGTTTTCATTCGAGCCACTCCATAATGACGGATATGGCCAAATCTCTTCCCACTGTTTATAATTTTTTAGAAAGGGGATGCAGCATTCCTGTAGTAAAAACACATCCGTTCTGATAGTTTTTAAGAACGATAAAACACTGTGAGCCTTAACCTTTGATCTCACACTTCTCACATTGATAGTAGAGAATGTAATGTTCATAATTGTTGTAAAAGTATTTAAACTAGTTAGACAAAACTGGGGGATCTGAGTCCATTCTTTGGTGATCATCGAGATCATCGAGAGTGTCACCTGTGTCAGACACATCACTTAAGAGTAGTACCTCATTTTGAGACTCACCGGGGAAAACTCTGGGACCCTCTGACTCTCTGTCTGTGGTTCCAGGTCTTCCCCTTTTTTCTGGGTTAGGGGGTGAGCCAGAGGACCTATCAAGGGGTCTCTTACTTCCTTGCCCACTAAGGGTCAGGTTTTTTCCCTCCCCGACTTCCTCCGTCTCAACTTCATACAGTTCCCTTGTGGGCTTATTCACCGGCAATCGGCTTTCTTCTAAATCTCTTATCTTTGTTTCTGTTTTTTTCACCACTCCCAATTTTGTCTTACTTTTACTCCTCTTTCCAGTGCCCGTATGGGTTTTTGGAGAGTCATTCTCCTTTTCGATTTGTTTGTCTTCTCCAAATCCCGGCAATGGCGTAGCAAACAAATTTGCTAATTTGAACTCTCTTCCAGGCCCTTCCTGATTAATATGTGTTTTCGGAGTGGCAGTTGCTTTTTCTATTCGTTTGTCATGTCCAAATTCAGGTATTTTATGAGAAATCGAATTAGAATTTCCAGGTTCTTCCTGTTTCAATTTTGATTCTCTGGTCTCTGCTCCAGGGGTTTTGGTAGGTACATCTGTTTTTTCAATTTGTTTGTCTTGTCCAATTTCTTTGTGCATTTCTTGATCAATTTCATTGGGTATTTCCATAACTTTATTCATTTCCTGTTCATCTTCATTGGGTATTTCTATAACTTCATTAATTTCTTGTTCATTTTCATTTTGTATTTCCATGACTTTATTAATTTCATTGTCTTTGTTATCTTTATTCACTTCATTGTCTTTGTGACATTTATTCATTTCATTATCTATGTTGTCTGACATCATTTCATTGTCTTTGTTGTCTTTGTTAACTGCCTTCCTAGCTTTCAATTTGTTAGCAAACGAATTCGGGCAGTTTCTAAAGAGGTGATTCGTTTCTCCACAGAGATTGCATTTTCTGCTATTGCTACATTCCTCAAAGGAATGTCCAATTGTTCTGCACTTTCCACAAAAAATTCGATCACATACCTCAGCCAGATGCCCATGCTCACCACATTTGCGACAGAGTTTCGGTTGCCCTTGATAGTGGATAAAGCCACGGTTTTCCCCCAGGAATATAGTCGACGGAATTTGTTTCAGTCCCTGAAAGCCCTGAGGATCTTGCCGTAGTTGGACTGGTACCCTCCAGGCACCATTCCAATAGCCTTTCTCACACCTCACCTTCATAGCCTGGCCTTTTACTGAGCAGTATCTACTCAACCAATAACAGACGTCATCAGCACTGATCATTTCACTAAACATTCTAACAACCACAATCTTGTTAGTATTATCAGTCAGCTTCTCCACTGTAAATCCTGAAAACTGGGACCTCACTCCCTCAAAGCGATTCCAAAACTCTTGATAAAGAGCTGCCGTTTCAAAACTCACATCAAAGCCTTTGCCAGAAGTCATTTTTATGACAGCATGTACCTCCTCCTTTTTAAACTTCAGAATCTTTTCAACAAACTTGTTAATAAAATCCGTCCTTGACATTCCCTCCGAAATTGCCACAACATCTTTGAGCAAGAATCTCACGCAGTTACGTCTCCGCCCGCCGGTATAATGCCCGGCCATGGCAGGACTCGGCTGCTTTACTTCTAACTATGTTAAAATGGTTAGAATTGTAAAATTAATAATTAACAATACTCTTAAAACCGACGCCAATGACAGTATAAACGCATAGAACGAGCAGTGCTAACCTGATGCGTCCACCATCAACCGCACATCCTAGCCTGACCGACAAAAAGAAACTGCGGGAAGGAGACACATTTTCAATGGTATAATTCTCATGATATGGGACACAGGGCTTAGCATTATTATTATTTCATAAATGTTATCAAATCCTCATATGTCGTCAGTGAAATAAAATACGCTGAAGAATTACCTTTTGTCTGGAGAGCGGGTTTGGCTGCTTTGGTTTTTATCTATTTAATATCCAGGAAACTTGCTCGTTACACGAGCAATTTGAGCTACGAGCACGATCCTGGAACGAATTAAGCTTGTGTAAAGAGGTACTAATTATAAAAGCAAGACTAAACACACTTCCTGTGTTCTGTCAGCTACGCGATGATGCAAGAATGCTGGCACGCCATCCCAGCCCAACGGCCCACCTTCCCGAAACTCGTCCAGCGTTTGGACACGATGCTAAGCGCCCTGGCCAAGCAGGTAAGCGGACAGTGACTGCTAATAATTAGAGTTACAGGGTTCGTACACCCTTTTAATGGCCAAATTCAAGCACTTTTTAAGGACTTTCAAAGCCAATTTTTCAATCTGGTGTGAATCATCTATTTTGCAGAGCCACAAATATATCTGCCAAGTTACTAATGTGATTTTCTAATCTGGTATGTGTATTTATCAAGACGTAGGATCTTTAGATCTTGAGTAAATTGGGTAATATGTAACTTACATTTTCAGTTAGAGGAAGTTCTTCCCATTACAATTTACCACTGGGAAATCTATTATCTATTATCATATTTTTACATGGCCCATAAATAAATAAATGTCCATAATTGATATATAATCATTGCACTAATACGCATTTCATCATGCCCTTTTTAGGTGTAGCATGTAACAAACATGTAGCAAAAAATAAAACAATAATAATAAAATTAGCCATCACTATTACCTTTCATATGACTGGAAAGAACATGCTGTGTGTGGATTTGTTTCTCGTTTTAGCCATTAGAACCGCAACTTCCACCTCATGGGCACAAACTGTAGGGGGCATTGACACTTCACATTACAATGCCAAATACAGACTAAGGCAATCTGCCGTTAAACATTAAGAAATTTAATGGAAATGTGAGGACACCAGAGTAGGTGTATTGGCATCATGCAGAGAAACAAGGCATTTACAAGCACTTCACCTAAAATTCTAGGACTTCTTAAACCATGTAAATGCAACATTGAAATTGAAGTATTTTCAAGGATTTCAATCAACTGTACGAACCCTGTGAATAACATTACTGATTATCAAATGCTAATAACTGAGTGTTGCTTAGCAACAGCTAACAACCTGACTTTTGCCCCAGGAATATTTGGATTTATCGAGCCTCCTCATCCAGACCCAGAACGGCCCCTTGTGCTCGAGTCCCACCACTCATTCGACGTAGGTGGGCTCCTTGATCATGATGGTGCTCCAAAACAGGAAGTTTTTTCTGTTTGTTGTTTATAACACCTGTAAATATTCTCAAGAATTGTAAATAGGAAAAATATTGACAAAAACTATAAATATTTGATTAAATTTAGCATGATAATAAAATAAAAATATTTCCCCTATACCCGTGGCAACTAGTCACTAAATGATATTGATAAGGCAAAATTAATAAGTTAAATGCAATTAAAGGGACATTGTGTTTTAAGAGCCTCCTAGTGATTAATAAAACTCCCAATGGCCCTGTTTTAATGGTGTGAGGCCATGGCGCCACCTAGTGCACAATTACACTTGCCTTACAGTTGGATTTTTTGGGTGAATTATTATGAAGGTGTATAAGTTGCACGGCTTGATTGGCAGCTACTTTCAGTCCTCGTCACTAGTCGCTAATGTCAATTAGAGGCCCGCGGCCGATATATGGCCCGCAAGAATATTTTCTATGGTCCCTGAGATGATCATAAAGAGACAGTTTGTATTATTTACCACCTCCTAGTGGTGATAAAACTTCATTGGTTTAAAAAAAAATGTGAATAATAAGCAAAGATACGTGTACTGACATGCTTTTTTTGAACACTTGTAGGACGAGAAATTTGTATTTACAGTATTTGACATAACATAGAGGGAGAAACCCCAAAAGGGAGCTGGCATAATTGTTGGCCCATTTGCTGCTAATGATACCTGCAAAAACGAAAAACCTTGTGAAGAGCTCGGTAAAAGAGGAAAAGAGAAAGGGTGCGTTTTGGTTACTTTGAGTCTCTGTAGTTTCTAATCTAATCTAAGTTTTTAGCACTTCTTTTCGGCTGCACTAGGCCAGGGGTTGGGAACCTATGGCTTGCGAGCGATGTATGGCTCTGTTCATGAGTACATATGGCTTAGAGATAAAATTCTACTAATGCTAATCTCATCTAGAGAGTACCAATAGTGAGAAGCGCAGAGTCAAGTCTAGTGCGCACATATCTGACGTAGCGCTTGTAGTGATATTGGTTCGGTCCAGTATAAAAGAGCATACTCCCCACTACAGTTTAAAGTCAAGGTGTCACACAAACATACCCCATTTTGGATGTATGTCACTAATAAATCATTTATACGGAAGCTCATTGAACAATTTTGCTTCACTATTGAGAAACTATATGATGAAAACCCACAGAACAAACTGTAAATAGCCAGAAACGCCAGCCAAGCACACAGAGTAAATGTACTTTTATAGTATTTTTGTAGCATTTCTGTGGTAAGATTTTGTAGTAGAGTTTTTTTGTGGTATTCTTTTAGAATAATTGCTGTGTAGTATTTTTTTTTTTTGTATAACGTAGTATGATTTTGTAGGACCTCTCTAGTGGGATTCCAGTAGTATTTCTGTAGTAGGATTGTTACTCTAGATGTATTTTGTAAGATTTCTGTTGTAGTATTTCTGTCGTAATATTTATGTAGTAGCTGTTTGTTTTTTTATCTTCGGGCCATATGTACTCATTAAAAGCGCCATATCTGACACGCGAGCCATACGTTCCCGACCCCTGCTCTAAGGGCTGGTGTGGGGTGTTGACTTAGTGACACAAGGACCATTGAAATGCAACACGTTTTTATTACGTGGACAAAAGTAGCACTGCGACGCCTCGTGACCGGCACGTCGGCGCATAAATTAGCAAAAAGAAGGAAAGTAATCTTGAGTGGGGTCGAGCGATGGACCCTAATGGACCCTGATGAACCCTATCGGACCCTAAGCCTCCTGATCGTCTAGCGAGCGCTTGCGGGCAAAGAGGTGAGTGGGATCCCGACCGCGAAAACCCGGCTGGACGTTGAAGACGGGCACGTTCCTCCAATTGGACGGGTCATCGAAGGGGGCGGCGGCCCGATCCGCGTCGCACTCTTTGGTCTGGACCATCTGCAGGAAAGTTTCCATGTCGGGACCCAAACGCCCCAGCAGGCCCGAACGCACCGCCGCTACCGTTGGCTCATCGCACGCCTGCAACGTCTGCAGGAGGGTGCTGTAATATCTGCACGACACAATGTAACGATATTACCTTTAGCGCCTGAATGCAGCACAGGTGACCAGTGTTGGGACTGACGCATTACAAAAGAACGCGGTAATGAGAACTCTCATGCGTTATTACCTCATTCAGTGCCATGCATGTATTTTTAAGTCATTTGGGTTTTTTCCTGCATTGCAAAAAAATCTTACCCCCTTGTCAGAAAATGATGGAGTCTCATGGCTAAGCATTCGTTTGCAAGCTCTCAAAATGACACAAGCCAAGAACAGGGTTTTTACTCCTTTTTATGGCCAAATTCAAGCAATTTTCAAGCACTCTCAAGGCCATTTTTTATATTTCCAGTACCTTCAAAGGAAGAAATCCAGCGCCAATCAAAAGAATGTTTTAGTTTTTTTCACTTTGATGACTAAAATGAAGTTGCTATCTTGCTGCCAACACATACTTGGTGCTATTTTGAGCTGTTCCTATCAAAGATCTATGATCTTTTTGTGTCAAAAGGCTGCTATAAAGTGACGTGATTTCTGCCGTTCTTCTTCAACAATGCACGCACAGCTTGGCTATGTCACACTTGTTTACAAACACGGAAGGGGCTCAATAGGTGTTGGGTAATAGTGGAGTTCAATACGAAAGACGAAAAAAGAAAGAAACTACTGTATATATAGAAAGCAGAAAAATGAGCCAAATTAGGACTCATTTTCATTATATTGATTGCTCTGAAGCAGAGTGCATTCAATATTTCAATCTTAGAGACTGCTGACCTGAAGCTTTTTGTTTTCCTCATTTTAATTTAGATTCTTGGGTGTTTTTCAGTAGATCTGTATCTAAATTGGGCAAAATAGAATTGTAAATAGTCTAAAGAAATTTGCATTTAATCGTGTATTTATTAAACAAAAGAGTTAATATTTTTAATTTTTATTTTAATGTTTTGTATTTTCAGGGATTTAGTGTTGTTGTTCAACTTTAAATCTGTTTAGTGTGTAAAAAGCTAAAATTGTTTTGCATTTTACAATTTTTTCGTTTATCTGTGAATATTTGAATCTACGTTTCATATTTTTTGCTGGGATCATGGGATCAACACGTATGCAAATGTATGCAATATTATTATTGATAAAATATAATTTAAAAAAAAATAGCTGAGGAGCCGTTTGGGAGCCAAAAGAGCCATGTTTTCTCACTGAGCGGAGCCAAAAGAGTCGGTTTTCTAAAAAGAGCTGTCCTCTTGGGTGCGACCAGTGGGGGGCTGTGACGCTTCAAATGACAAACCCATTATAACTTGTCACCATAGCAGATGTGTCGGCGTCAATTTCAAATACTTTTTTCTAAAACGTTTTCATTTATTGCACGGTCTATTGGGTCAGACTGCCAAGAAACATGGCAAATTTCAAGCACTTCACCCAAAATTCAAGCATTTTCCTGACATTGTAAACGCAACATTAAAATTCAAGCCTTTTCCGAGGATTTCGTGCATCCGTCCGAACCCTGTGGATTACGTGACTGTAGCTACTTTTAATGGCTGATACTGTATGTGAGCGGTTTTGGGGTTAGCAGACCTGTTGGGGAAGTGCGTGGGCACTTGCACCACATCGCCGAAGGCTTGCGGGTTCGTGCGCGCCACGCTGCAGATGTCATGCGCCACAAAGCATTCCTCCTCCACTTCGGCGATCATCCTCTGGAAGATGTTGCAGCGGCGGATGGTCTGGAAAACTTTGTTGCCGATGCCCTGGGCCACGCACTGCAGGCTCTTCTTCACGAATGTCTTGCCCTAAAACAGGGGAGTCAAACTCATTTGAGCTGAGGGGGGCACATGGTAGAAAAATCACTCTCACGGGGGCCTGAATGGTAAAAGTGTGTCTTAGCTGTAAGTCAAGTTCTTTTGGGTGACACCCTTAATCACAAAATGTCTGAAATGATTGCACAGGTTACAATCAAACCATCCCCTGATCTTAAACTAACATAAGGGCAAGGAAATACTCAAAAACCTCAGCATGAGGAAAGGTTTTAGGGTTGGGGATCTTTCGGAGGCTCACATTAAATTAGGTTTATAATTCAGAGGTGTGAGATTCGAGTAGAAAATGATTATCACGTTTTTTGCTTCCTCCGTATTTCTCCAAGATTAAATCTCCTGTAACGTTTTCAACCGTGTATTTGTAAAAAGGAAATAAAGCAAATCTATAATCTAATTCGTTTTCACTAGGGTCTCCAACCTTTTTAATGCTGAAAGCTACTTTTTGTTACTTATTAGCGCAAAGGGCCCCCAGTTTGATTTGAATTTATAAAACTAAAAGGGAGCTACAAAGCTAGTTAAAAGAGTGAAAAGCCAGAAAAATGGCCAGATAGAAAGCGAGAGAATGCTAAATATCTAGGTTGAAAGGATGCCAAAATTTAGCTTAATATATAGCAAAAAGGGTCAAATGTTAGCTGGCATGGCAGATTAGGCAGACGCAGTTTCGGTGAAAAAGTACCGGTACTCCAATTTCCACTTGTCCTGGAAGCAGTGGCCCTCACGTTCAATTTTCCTTTTTTTATTTATAGTCGCAATGTCGGAAATGGGGTGGGCTGAAAATTCTTACAGAAAGCCAAGGGCTGCCATCCTCTGGTCAAATGTTTTTTTTTTTGGTACAAATTTATTTTAAACCGCGGTCAACATAACTGTCGGTCTACATATAATTAATTTCATGACAGAGGTCACGGGCCAAAAAGAATATGATCATGGGCCATAACTATCCCCCGGGCTGGACTTTGGACATGCGTCTCCTAATGTGTTACACTCTAAATAACTTTGCTAAATTGTGCTAAAGTGTGAATTTCCCTACGGGGATGAACAAAGTATCTATCTATCTATCTATCTATCTATCTATCTATCTATCTATCTATCTATCTATCTATCTATCTATCTATCTATCTATCTAAATTATAAAAGTAGATAGGCGCATTACAAAAAAGAAAAAAGGCTCTTTGAACTGAGTTGGGCATTGCACCCCACTTCTAAACTAGGGTTAAGGCTTCAAGTGAGGGTGTGAAGAAATGCTGTTTGATACCATGATTATAATATGATACTCAACCATTGGGTAGCAATCAATACTCATATTTGAAAGATGATGAGTATTTTTTTTTTAAATTGCTAAGAAGTTCTAAACAATGGTTCCTCAATATTGCATAAACATTGTGGGCCATATAATATACATCATATTTGTAAAGATATCCGGCACTCTCACCTAAAAATGAAGCTGGAATCGGCATTAATAGTTGAAATTGACGGTGGTCGATCCCTAGTTTGAATGGAGGATTATGATCTTTAAGTTTAGTTTTTAAACTTTGGAGTTTGAAACTGGGTTTTGTATGGTTCCGATTTCAAAGTTTTAAAACTGTACAGAATTTGGAACTTTTTTACTCGCGGCCACCACCTCCTTACTTGTGTCATCATTGCAGCCTCTCTCAGCTCATTTGTGATGCATGTGCAAGTACGTGCATTTCTTAGGTGCACTCGAATAAACTCCTCTTTTCTCATCAATTTGTGGGTTTGGGTTGGCGTTTGGGCTCTAATTGAAGAAGGCCTCATTACTTTAAACATTTTCATGCTACACTAACAAAAATAAACAACCCCCCACTGTAGGGACAGCCATGATGTCACTCTCCAGCACTTCCCTGAGCCCCCATTCCTCCTACACAAGGGGTTCCGCCCTGAACAGCTTTGCTGAAAAATAAAATCAGTTGTGGTGGAAAAAAAACAAAGGCTTTTTGAACTCAGTTGGGCATTGTTAACATATATTTATAAGAGAAAATATTTAACTTTTAATCAGGATTGGGTCTGAAAAGTGTGGTTGAGGGCATACCTCGGTGTTAAAGGTGGCGGCAGCGTGCAGGAACAACTCGCAGATCTCGTGCATCCCATCCGTGTCACACGTGGAGTTCTCTAGGCACGAAAAGAAGCCGCAGCCCACTGCCACTGCGCCGTTGAGGCAGCGCGCCACGTCCGCTGAAACACATTCACGGCAGAGATGAAGGACTCACATAAGGTAAGCTCACCTTTTTATGGCTTACCTGGGCTGTTGGAGGAGAAGCGGGCACGGCGAGGGGGCCCCTCCTCCACCGGGGACTCAAAGGCGCACGACACCGAGGCCAACGCCGCCACAAGCAGCATCCAACAGCAGCAGGAGGAGCGCAGCATTTTGCTCTTGGGCCGATTGATGATGGATGAAGCTTCCTTCGTTTGGGGCCGGAGCTTTATGGGGGGACGGTGACGTCACGGAAGGACGCCGGTCGGGAATGTTCCGCCGGGCGGCCGTCACATCCTGGGTATTTGCATTCTACTCACGCTCCTCGGAAGTTGGGGGCACGAGCAGTGACCCCGCGCACATGTGGAAACGTATGGGGCTCCATGTATACCAGCGTAAAAACTAATGATTTCTGTACACTTGAGAACAAACTTACAAGCAAAAACACATACTCTCACAGCTTAAAACACAGTGTATGGCACAAATGGACGCAAGGAGGTGCTGAAGCACTTGCCACCCAGGCACGTTTTAAAACTGTGAATTTTGTCCTGGCTGTCAAAGTATGATTGAGTCTTTTTATACTCTTTTACTCCTTTTCAGAACAGTTCCATTCCTTACAGCACTTAAATATACGTCAGACGTTTTCAAACATTTTCATACTTTTCTGTACTTTGCTCGTACTTTTAAATACTTTAATTACATTTTACTACATTCCAGTACTTTTCAGAACGTTTTCATACTTTTCAATACGTTACTACTCTCGCTACTTTTTACTACATTCAGTACTTTTCAGTACTTTGTGGTAATTGTTTAACTAGTTTTATACTTTTCTAAGCTTTCCAGTACTTTTCACTACTTTTTGTATTTTACTAATTTTTAATTACTTTATGTGTATTCGCATACTTTTCAGTTCTTGGTCATACTTTTCTCTAGGTATTTACTTTTTCCAGGCTTTCTAGTTAATTTTTACTACTTTTTGTACTTTGCAGTACTTTACTATACCTTTAATTTGTTTTAATATTTTCTAGAACTTTTTAATGCGTTTAGTACATTCGTTCATTTTTTACATTTCTGTTTATGAGTACTTACAGTACTTTTTCACATTTAATCTTAATACTTTACAGCACTCTTGGTACTGAATAGCCTCAGTACTCAATACACTTTCATATAATACTACTTTTCGGTACTTTTACAACATTTCAGTACTCCTCAGTACTTTGTCATACTTTTTTCTAGTTTTTGTACTTTTTCTATACTTTTCAGTAATTTTTTTCAATGTATCGTCATACTTTACAGCACTTATGATACTTATTAGCCTCAGTACTCAATATATTTTCATACAATACTACTTTTCTGTACCTTTACAACATTTCACTAGTTTTCAGTACTTTGTCATGATTTTCTCTAATTTTTGTACTTTGTCCATACTTTTCAGTAATTTACCTTCTTTTCAATGTATCGTCATACTTTACAGCACTTTTGATACTGAATAGCTTCAGTACTCAATACATTTTCATATAGTACTACTTTTCTGTACTTTTACAACATTTCAATTTTTTCAGTATTTTGTCATACTTTTCTCAAGTTTATGTACTTTTTCCATACTTTTCTGCAATTTCCATACTTTTTGCATCATCATGTTACTTTGTTTTCTCAGTCCCGCTTATTTTAGTATTTTGGGGATTTTTTCGTCTACACTTTAATACTTTTTCATATTTTTTCCGGAGAGTTTTTTTTCTACCATGTGGCCACTGAGCAAAATGAGTTTGAAACCCCTGCATTAAAGGAGCCGTACGGAATTTTGAACTTTTTTACTTGCAGCCGCCACCTTTGACTTGTTGTCATTGCAGCCTTGGTCAAGCTCCTTATGATGTGCTTATCGACTCTTGAATAAACTCGGATTTTTCCATCTTTCTTGGGGTTTGTGTTTTCGTTTGGACTGTACTTGAAGCAGGAATTTTCCTACTTTCACAATTTTCAAGCTACACAAACATATTAAAAAAAAAGCGCTAACAAGCATTAAGTCACATGACAACCCCTGCCCGCCGCCTCCTTCTCACCCCCGCTCTTCCTCCCCATTATGGTCTGCACCTAACAGCTTTGCTAAAAGTACAATAAAAGTAGACAGGAGCGGTGAGAAAAAAAGCATATGGGCTTTTCAACTCTGTTAACACAAAATATTCTACCGTACTTTCAACTATCATAAGGACACCTCAAACGACTCACCCCACCTTTAAAGTTATCGCTGGGCTGTCCCTGACTATACGACCCCCCCTTGCTCACGATACAGCTCGAGTTGTGATTTTGGGTGATTGCGGAAAAAGAGCCGTGTCTTATCAGCGGAAGCAATGACCTGAATGGCGCCGCGGGTCGCCGCACATCGCGTTCGGACGCGGAAATGCTCCTAGCGCATGCACTCAAATGTGCACTTTTTCTTTGAGCGGAACAAATTTGCGCAGTTGACCATGTTCATGGTTACCGTGTTTTCTGCCCTATGAGGATTAAAAGGCGCACCCCTCAGAAAATGGTCTTTTGTGATATTTTTACAGTGGTTTGCGAAACTATTTGCCCCCCCTTGAACTTTGTGACCTTTTGCCACATTTCAGACTTCTAACATAAAGATATAAAACTGTAATTTCTTGTGAAGCATCAGCAATAGGTGGGACATAATCATGAAGTGGAACACACTTTATTGGATATTTTAAACTTCTCATTTCATCTCATCTCATCAGCTGCACCGCTTAAACTTTTTTAACAAATAAAAAACGAAAAAGTGGGTGTGCAATATTATTCAGCCCCTTTACTTTCAGTGCAGCAAACTCTGTCCAGACATTCAGTGAGGATCTCTGAATGATTCAATGTTGATCTAAATGACTAACGATAATAAATGAAATCTACCTGTGTGTAATCAAGTCTCTGTATAAATGCACCTGCACTGTGATAATCCCAAAGGTCTGTTTAAAGCAGAGAGCATCATGAAGAACGAGGAAAATACCAGGCAGGTCCAAGATACTGTTGTGGAGAAGTTTAAAGCTGGATTTGGATGAAAAAAGATTTCCCAAGCTTTAAACATCCCAAGGAGCACTGTGCAAGCAATAATATTGAAATGGAAGGAGTATCAGACCACTGCAAATCTACCAAGATCGGGCCGTCCCCCTAAATTTTCAGCTCATACAAGGAGAAAACTAATCAGAGATGCAGCCATGGTCACTCTGGATGAACTGCAGAGGTGTACAGCTGAGGTGGGAGAATTCGTCCATAGGACAACAATCAGGCGTATACTGCAAAAATCTGGCCTTTATGGAAGAGTGGCAAGAAGGAAGCCATTTCTTAAAGATATCCATAAAAAGTGTTGTTTAAATTTTGCCACAAGTTACCTGGGAGACAGACCAAACATGTGGAAGAAGGTGCTCTGGTCAGATGAGACCAAAATCGAACTTTTTGGCAACAATGCAAGACATTATGTTTGGCATAAAAGCAGCACAGCTCATCACCCTCAACACACCATCTCCACAGTCAAACATGGTAGTGGGAGCATTGTTTGGGCCTGCTTTTCTTCAGCAGGGACAGGGAAGATGGTTAAAATTGATGGGAAGATGGATGGAGCCAAATAAAGGACCATTATGGAAGAAAACTTGATGGAGTCCGCAAAAGACCTGAGACTGGGACGGAGATTTGTCTTCCAACAAGACAAGGATCCTAAACATAAAGCAAAAGCTACAATGGAATGGTTTACCCAAAAACATATCAAGGTGTTAGAATGGCCAAGTCAAAGTCCAGACCTCAATCCAATTGACAATCTGTGGAAAGAACTGAAAACTGTTGTTCACAAACGCTTTCCATCCAACCTCACTGAGCTCGAGCTGTTTTGCAAGGAGGAATGGGCAAAAATATCAGTTTCTCGATGTGCAAAACTGATAGAGACATACCCCAAGCGACTTGCAGCTGTCATCTGAGCAAAAGGTGGCGCTACAAAGTATTAACTCAATAAATAATAATATTGCACACCCACTTTTTCGTTTGTATGTTAAAAATGTTTAAAATATCCAATAAAGTGTGTTCCACTTCATGATTGTGTCCCACTTATTGTTGATGCTTCACAAGAAATTACAGTTTTATATCTTTATGTTTGAAGTCTGAACTGTGGCAAAAGGTCACAAAGTTCGCAAGCGACTGTAGGGCAAACCCGACTATAAAGCGCATGAAAGTAAAACTACAGTAAGGTCTGGGGTTGGTCAAAAACTAAAAGAGTATCATATTTCACCGGATGCTAACGTTAGCATAGCGCTAAATCTCCTGCCCGCTGCTATCAATAAACAGCAGCTTGCACACCCCAACGGAGCTTTATCGTCGACGGCGACTTTAATCGGGCATGTTTATGGACTGTACTCCCAAATCCATTCAATTGTGGACTGAGCAATTCGGAAAAACACTGGACTATGTGTAATGTAAGATCAAACATTCGGTTGTATCCGGCAACTCTGTTTGACCCTCAATCACACACACCCCAACACCCCCCGGAGGAAAACAAAGCCTACTTACAACAAAGTCAGTTAGTTCTTTGTTCCTTTGTTTCCTTATCCTCACTGTAAATGTGGAACTGGAGTCGTCCAATTTCGTTGTCACAGCATATCCCATGTTGTAACAATGACAATAAAGGCATATTCTATTCTATTCTATTCTATTCTATATTTGTGCATTATCGATCAGTCGGTATATAATACTGCTGAGAATTGCATGACATTGGTTGCAATGGGAATCAAACTCGAAATTCGGCAGCGAGCGCGGCGGATAATTATCCACTCGATCACAAGGAATACAGACCATAAGGCATTAGCTTGAAAAGATTTGGGTCCACTGACCTAGTTATCGACGACACGCAGAGTCTTTAGGAAGCGCACGAAATTCTGAACTAAATAAATAAAAAGGAAATGCGGGAAGATATTCAGTTCTTCTGAACTGAATGAAGAGAAAGGCATCGTGGTAGGTAAATCAGTCATACTTAAAGATATAAAAAAAGCATGGCTGCAGGTATTCAAGTCAGTTGTCACTTACAATGCTTAGTTGGAGCTGAGAAAAAGTCAAACAAAATTGTATACTGGTTTTAAAATACTTTCCAGCACTCTCCTTGCCGTGATCTGGGTTCGATTCCCAATGCATCCAATGTTATGTAAATTTTGAACAACCATCCTTGTCCCTAGTGGCCAGGTGGTTAGGATTCAGTTCAATATCTGTTACCACCAATTGTGATCAGCTATGAAATATATCGACTGATCAATGATTGCACAATTATTGGTAACATATTTCGGATTTTGCCTGCATTTTAATTTCTGGCCAATCTGGGGTTGTTTTTTTTTTGGTGCGCCTTAAGATTCCATAAAATATGGTTCGTTTCTGTGTTTAAGGGGTACATTTCAAGACGTGATTTTGCGCTGCCTCCAATTTATTTGACGTGTACTTTCTGGCGACGGCTATCAGAGCAATCCAGCCTGCTGGCACATTTGATGGAACTGCCCCTGTTGCTGAATGAGCCGCATGGGGGCGTCCACCTCCACGATAGCACCACGCTCCATCACGAAGATCCTGTAAGACAAAACAGAGGCTCAAAAAGCACTGCTTACCCTGCAAAAAGGGTGCTGCCAAGACCCAAAATGTATAAGTCAAAATACTTTTTAATCAGCCTTCCATAATTTTGAGGTTAATTATTGTAAATTCCAGACTATAGAGCACACCTGATTATAAGCCGCATGCGCAAATCTAAGGAAGAAACGCAACTTTGTTTTCCTACAAGCCGCACTGGCTGTTTAAGCTTCGGGCTAAACAGTATTAGAAATGAATTCATTCACGTCCATTTCTTACATTGAAAAAATCAGCAGGGAAATGTTTAGTACAGAAAATAAATACATTGCGCTGTGATTAAGACACATGTTTGTACACTTTGTCCGACGCTGTCAATCTCATTCAACTAACGCAGCAGTCAATATCAATCATAGAGCGATAAAAATCATTATACATGAATTCTTGTAATCTCTCTAACAAGTGGTGTCGGCTGATTGAGTACTTTAGTGTGGCAGCAGGTGACTGATTATAAGGTATATATTTCTGATTGGGGCAAAAACTGTGACATCATATTAGGTTGTGATCGGTCTGATAACTGTCAGCCCGATAATTATTACATACCACACCTAAGTTATTAACTAGTTCAGCAGGCATAAAGATTTATTTTATGTAGCAATACTTGGTCTCCTCTCTATCAGTTTATCATGTGCGCAAGGAGTGGGAAAGCTCTTAAGCTCAGACGCATGGCACAGCAAGTGTACAGGCTGTTGTGGTTCTATGAGCTTCTGAAATTTAGTCAGTACACTACATTGAGTTTTGAAAATGTTTTTGGTGCACTCCTTTGTATATAATAATAAAAATTTACTTAATATTGACTGCTGCACGAGATGATTGAGATTGACAGCAAACAAATTGTTAGTTTTCTGTACGAGACATGTCCCCGCTGATTCTAAGATTTTGATCTTACTCTATAGGGACAGTGGGAATCTTGTTCATCCATACATGTGTGTCACTAATTCCATTAAAAGCATGACCATGACCAACTTAGGTGTCGTGGTGCCTAACTAGTTTGGGTGTTTGGGCATTTGGGTTGGCCATGGTCCAAAAATATTTGTGTGTGTTTTTTGCTATTTTTCCCTTTTATTTTCTTTGTTATTGTATATGTTTGTCTTTCTGTCGGTCACCCTCTTGAGGGATATGACCAAGGTAGATAGATAGATAGATAGATAGATAGATAGATAGATAGACATTCAGAGCACTTGGCAGAAATCCCATTGAGTCATCACCAGCCGCATGTCCTTCCTATACTTTGTTTAATATAACAGTTAGATTGGCCTGGTCCGCACCAGTTCTAAGTCACCTTCCAGGCGCCGACCGAGGTGACCCGCTGGTGACGTGCCGTGCCCCTAGACATAGAGCGCCGCTGCTATGATGCGGGCACTGCAGCCGGGGAGAAAAGCCCAGAATACGTCCGACCTCGCCGCCTACACTCTTGTGACGATCCGTCTCGCAAAAAATTAATGAATCAGTTTGTTTTCAAAAAGTCTGCATCGTATTGAAGCCTGCAGTGTTTAAAATGTAAAAAAAGTCGCTCCTTGTCATCCGGAATTCACAGTATTTTGAGCCGAGGCAGCACGGTTGGTGTTCTTCTGACCTGTTACAGTCCATGATGGTGTTGAGTCTGTGGGCAATGGTGAGGACGGTGCAGTGGTCAAAGTGAGTGCGGATGGTGGACTGGATCAGCTGGTCCATCTCCAGGTCCACGGCAGCCGTGGCTTCATCCAGGAGGAGGATTTTGCTTTTCCTGAGCAGAGCTCGTGCTAAGCACAAAAGCTGGCGTTGGCCAACACTGCACACAGATGCACACACATGATTTTGGGCACTTATAAAAAGGGATCACTGATGTACAGTGGAGTTTGTAGGTTTTGATTGAAAAAAAAAACATTTTAATGTCTTACCTTAACTTATAAATAAATCTTTTCGCTGCTCTTTTTGAATAAAAGCATCAATATTAGTCCTCCATTATGAAAAAGACCCATGCAACAAGAAGGAAATACTGGATGGCTTGACTTGCTGCTAGCTTGCTAATACTATGACTAATTATATTGTTTGGGGCTGAGGTTAGCTCCAAATCAGAATTTTTGGTTTCACAATTTCCCTTTGCAATGAGGCAAGAAAATTGCATGCCTCACTCAGTTTTTGCAGACACTCACCTAAGTAACACATTACAAACTAATTGTTTTTATAATATTAAAAATGTAATGTGAAAATTCAGCAATTTGGAAAAAGAAAATCCAAAAATTGTAAAGTTAAATGAGAAAGAACTTACATACACTGTATCAAAATAACCATTTGATATATATTTCTAATTGTGAAGACGGATGAGGCTATGCCTCACCTGCCTCACCTGCCTTCCCTCACTGCACGTGACTGCTAGGGATGAAATGAAATGATCTGCATTTCTATAGCGCTTTTCAAGTCAATGACTTCCCAAAGCGCTTTACAGTGTGCTTCACATTTCCCAATAGCGGCCTTGTAATGTAGCCATGTAAGACGCTAACCTGCTTATTGGGGGTAGTAGGGGTTCAGTGTCTTACCCAAGAACACTTTGACATGTAACACAGACAAGCCGGGATTCGAACTGGGATCCCTTGACCCCAAGACGAGCGCTCTACCTCCTGAGCTACTGCCGCCCCCAAAATATAATTCCAGGATTTCAGGTTTCTTTCCATGTACGCCGATATCAAATACTTCAGACATTAAGCACAGGAGAGACTACCAAGGTTTCCAGCTGCGGCACCTGCGACTACGCTTGCAGCACATTTGATTGCACGGGCAAGGAAAATATTCAGGCACGCAGTAAGCCCGAGGGCAATGCTCAGGTACTGGGCAGGAAGGAGGAATTCTGGGGCAATCAGGACATGGAGGGCAACTCGTCACCACTTGTTCTCGGGACCAAGGAACTGCAACTCCATTGTACACTCTACCACCAGGCTGCTGGTTTGGATTGTTGGGTTCAGCCCCTTGACGCTAAAGACAAATAGCGTTCTCTGGCTTCATTCTGGTTATATGCATCCACGTTGGACTCTAGGTGGGCATAGTGCCGTGGGTCCCAGTTTGGTGACTGGCTTCTAGGGGAAGCCCAAGCTGACCCAAGAGGAGGCACATAACTTCGACTAGAACCTAAAAGAACGTTTTGGGCCAAAACTGTCATGGCCAATTAACCTGATATGCATGTTTTTGGAGAGTGGGAGGAAACCGGAGTGCCCGGAGGAAACCCACGCAAGCACGGGGAGAACTCGCAAAATCTGTACAGGAAGGTTCGATCTCATGACCTCAGAACTGTGCCGCACACGCGCTAACCACTGCGCCGCCGTGCTGCCTAAAGAAAATCTCCCATCAATTATTTAACTGTACTTTTAAAAATGTCTAGGTACACCTTAGGAGGAAAAAGATGCAATTCTACAGTGCGCTCCTATCTGTTTTTCTGCTGCAGTGACTCTGTGAAATGGGTGAATTTACCTGAGGTTCTCGCCTCCTTCACAGCATTGATACTGTAGTTTGTCGGGCAGCGCTTCCACAAATCCGCTGAGGTGAGCCAGCTCCAGCGCACGCCACAGCTCCTCGTCCGAGCAATCGTCAAAGGGGTCCAGGTTCATCCGGAGGGAGCCGGAAAACAGCACTGGATCCTGTAAGGGGGGGACACAAACATACAAGGTTTTTTGCACCTAAGTGGATATTCACTAAATAAATAGGCTGATAGAGTCAATGACCCTAAACTCTGGGCTACAGAGCAGACCTGAATAAAAGCCACGTGCACAAAGGTGCGCTGAGATCTGTGGAAAGGGCCCAGCGTGCATCCGAAAAAAGGATGAATGAGCCTCAACACATTGTAAGCCGCGGTGTTTAAATTGTAAATTAAAAAAAAAAGGATCGCCTTGAAGTCTGGAATTTACGGTACAGTAAAAAAAGAAAACTATTAAATATCCGATCAAATTTGACTTAATTATTTAACAGCTGGTCTAATTTTCTTACTTATTTTGAAAATAAAAATATTTGTATTCATTTATAGCCTGGAACTAGCAAACTTCGTAGAAGCGGCCAAGTGAGTTACGGTTGTGTTCACCTGAGGAATGATGGTGATTCTGGAGCGTAGGTCCTGGAGGCCGACCTGAGCAATGTCCACTTCATCGATGCAGATGCGACCGCTCGCTGCTTCCAAAATGCGAAAAAGTGCCAAAGCCAAGGACGACTTGCCTGCTCCTGTTCTTCCAACGATGCCCACCTACCAACAATCAATCATGGGAGCATTAGTCCAGTATTAGTGCTCAAACAGGAAATTAATTATATATGTTGTAAAGTTGCTATGTTGTCACAATTTTATTAAAGGGTCGGTGTGTATGATTTGACCAATAGATGTCACTCTATTGTGTAGTGCAACTGAAAACGGATGCAACAAACCACAAGAAAGAAAACAAACTACGGAGACTTAAAGTGTCCAAATTGCACCCTTTTCTGACCATTTTTGGCCCAGCCTTTTGCGGGGGTTTTTTTTAACCCTAAGAGGCACTAAATAATACACACTGTCCCTTTAAGAGTGATTGGACACAAAAACTCAAATTAAATAAATGCACTTATCGCTTCCACATTTACGACTGGTAAGGAGGCTATTATGCTATATTTTGCCTGAAAACTTGCAGGCAATTAATAAATTATCAAATTGTATAATTTTGGTATCTTAGGGGCCGGTCACACAGCCGTTTGCGGCTGAATCACGGCTAAAATTTTGTGGGTTTTTTTTGCCCATGGTTGCCCGCGATGGAAAATGCGCAAAATTGGCCAACCCGCTGTTTATCGGTGGTATGCCCGCAAAACAGACGCCAGCGACTGTTCTGCGTCCTCATCGCGTCATTTTCGCGTCACTTTCTCGTGTGGACCACAGGTATAACAGCTCCCTGTTGTGCCCAAATCCGACTCCTACGCAAAACACGTGCTCAAAGTTTTGAGCAGCGCAAAAGTTTCGAGCAGCGCAAAACTTTTTCGCGCGGCCAACCGCGTGTGAATTTCCGACCGCGAGTAAAGCACTGCTGTATCTCGTCTATATGGCGGTCTCAAAGCGTCCAACAGCGCCCAACAGCGTCTGCTTCACGGCCAGAAATTTCTGGCCGTGGTTCAGCTTCGATACGCCCGTGAAAGGCTGTGTACCCGCGCTCTAAAGAATTGAGCAGCGCAAAACTTTTTCGCGCTGCCACCCGCGCGCGAATTTCCGACCGCGTGTTAAACACTGCTGTATCTCGTCTGTATGGCGATCTCAAAGCGTCCAATAGCGTCCGCCTCACAGGCAGAAATTTCTGGCCGTGATTCAGCCGCAAACGGCTGTGTGACCGGGCCCTTAATAAAAGAGTTGTACGGAATTTGGAACTTTGTTGTTTGACAAGCATGACGTCCCTCTTCACTCCCCACCCCCATTCCTCCTACTTAATGTGTTCCGCATCCACCAGCTTTGCTAAAAGTAAGATAAAGGCAGATAGGGGAAGTAAAAATGAAGTATAAGGGCTCTTTGAACTCAGTTGGGAATTTTAAACACATCCTTAAGGCAGAAAATATTGAGATTCAAACTTTTTTAACCCTTGGGTGCATGACCAGGTTCTTCTTCTATGAGTGGGGTCGAAAATGACCCCTATCTAAATCAATGCATTTTTGCAAATAAAGACCTTTCTTTAATTTTGGTTAAAGTTTATGTATTTGCATATACACAAAAACAGTCATTTAATTTTTGACATGTTCATTTGTCACTTTTGATTCACATTTTCTCACAGATTTTGAAGAATAAAAACCCATGAAGTCAGTTTTGACACCAGGCTTAAGGACACCTCAAACCATGCACTCAACCTTTGAATATGAATAGCGTACTTGTCCGTTGAGCTGAACTGACCAAAAAAATTAAAAACCAAGTTGCTCCAAAAGTTATTTGATGCCCCTCTCAATCACCTTCTCTTTGTCTTCTATGTCAACAGTGATCCCCTTCAAGGCCCAGTCTAGACCTTTCCGGTACTGCAGCCCGTAGTCCTCGAACTGGATGCTGCCTGTTGTCGGCCAATCACCCGCGAGATGAGTGCCCTCTGTGAGCCAAGCTGCCTGATGGGTGGCAAATTGTATTGGTAGACATTATTAAAATAGACCGCTCATGACTAGTGTAGTAACGCATTACAAGGGAATACCTTTCTGCAACGCAATTACTTTTCTCTGTAACGTGTTATTAATAAATTTTGTAAGTCGTTACAACGTGGTGCGTATTTCGCTACTTAGTAAAAGCAGATCATGAATAACATTGTCATCTGATTGCCAACTGTTCCCCCTATGCTCACAATGTAACATACATCTGTTACCAGCTTGGTAGCCTAGATGGTAGGGCGCCCGCTCCGGGATGTCACTGGTTCAAGCCTCGGCCGAGTCATACCTAAGACTTACAACATTGGTACTCATTGCCTCCCTGCTTGGCGCTCGGCATTAAGGGTTGGAATTGGGGGGTTTGGTCACCTAATGACTCCCAACACAGCAGTTGGGTCTAAAATGGCTGCGCCCTGTTTGGCTGCGGCTGCATCGGCTCGCTACAGTTTAAATGTGCGGGTCAGGTGTATCAACAATTTGTTCTGTGTGCATGGTTACAAAGAATGACAATAAAAGTAAATTCCATTCTATTCTTCTTCTTAATCTGCCAGCAACGATTGAGAAGTGTAGCAGTAATATCACTGAATATAGATATAGTAAAGCTTTCTCAAAACCAGAGCACAAGGATGCTGAATTTCTCCTTATGGAGATATTCTCCTTACTGTTTATATACCCGCATCCAAGCTGTATTTACAACTATTAAATAAAATTCTGAAATCGGGGTCAGTTTATACGCAAATATTTAGTTGTGGGTCACTGATAGCAAATAGTAGGCAGCACGTTGGGCAGGGGTGTGGCTAGTACAGGAACAACTATATCAATGGGGAAAATGTGAGGACAGAAATTGTGGTAAAAGAGTGCTGAATTTTTGTCTTTTCATCCAATTTGTAAAGTACATCATGCTTGGGGAAAAGCTGTTTTAGGGAGTCAGATTCAAACATAGACAGTAATTTGTAACTAGATAGTTAATTTCAGATTAACGCACTACTTTTGCGTGTCAGCAATCTAACAGAATTTCTTATTAAATGAAGTAACTCGTAATTGTAACTAATTACTGTTTTTCTGTGACGTTCCCAACAGTGCTCGTGACGCACGGCAGCAAACCTCTTTGGGCGTGTCAGCATACTCTTGTACCCGCTCCACCGACACAATGTTGTTCTCTACGTCGGTCCACGATCGAACTATCCAGCTGAGGATCCCGGTCACCTGTGCCACAAAAAACGCTAACGTGATCCTGGACTCCCTGTGAGCGAAAGCAGCACTGAGACGTTGTGTGTTTGAAACCTGAAGCGAGTGGGACAGCGCCAGACCCACGACACCTGGACTCAGCTGGTCCCGACTCTGCACCGAGAAGATGGCGGCGGCAAGAACCAGAAGGTTGCCCAAAAACTCCAGATTGACAGCAAGCCATCTGACACACATCAATTCAAGTTAGTTTGCGGAAATATCATCCAATACAATTGGGATGAACTTTTGCAAACGTGGATAGTTGTATACTATCAGTTTCATATTCATCCCACCTCAGCTAAATTGTTGTCATGTGATTTTTTTTGAAGAGTCATTCGGCACGCTCATCAAGCTTTTAAATCACAATTAAAATATAAAAAGAACATTGAACATGTTTCTGAGTTTAGTTTGTGAAAATATTCTTATTTCAAGTAGTTGTTTTCATTTCTATCTGTAGTTTGATTGCACCCTAAACTGTAAAAAGTGCATATGAATATATATATATATATATATATATATATATATATATATATATATATATATATAAAACTAAACGCTCTTTTTTTCTAAAAATAAAACTCAAAGCTTGGTTTTGTGTTATACAAGAGGTTTATGGTAGTATATTACAGTATATGTACAAAGATTGATCAGGCGACAAAATGCGCTGGTGACAATCGAAAAATATTTGAAGCAACGGGAATCGAACCTGCAGCGGTGAGAGATCCGCATCCTAACCACCAACGCACCACTGATATCGATGACGTATAAAAAGCATTAGGTTTTATATCATTATCACAGAATTGTTGTCACACTACCAGAGACAAATGTTAAAGACAACAGAGAAAACAGAAAGTCGTCTGGAAGGATATAAACGCAAAGTAGCATGGTGTGGGGTACAACTCTGGTGTATCTAATGATGAATTGGAGAATAAAGGACATTGTAAATTTTATATTAGTACAGTATTGTGTTCATAGTTCACGTTTTCAATTAATTATTTTCATCATGGACGCACGTATTCCACAAAGTTTGTCGCTTATAATGCTTTGTTTGGGAAGAATTGAAAACACACTTCAAACTGATTTTCAATCAAAAATTAGGCGTGCGTGTTATACACGAGTGTGCGTTCTACATTAATAGATACAGTAAGCTAGCACGACCTTCACAAGCTGAACTTCAACAGGGTCAAATTTACCTGGTGGCCACGAACCGAGGGAAATAAGCCTCTTGGTTCTTGTCTATGCGCCGGTGAGCCAGTTGCACGAAGCGATCCTGTTCGCCGAAGGCTCGGACTACGCAGGCGCCCTGCACTGTCTCATTGAAGTGGCTGTAGATGGGCGAGCGGCTGACCGCCTCCAGCCGTCGCAGCTGGCACGAGGCCGCCACGTAGAAGCTCTGCAAGGCGGCGTGTTAAGAATGGCAATGAGAATCTCATCAAAGTTGACATCAACAATGGCACCAGCAAGACAAAAAAAAGCTCACCTGGATGAAGGCATAAAGGCCGGCCAGCGGCAAAAGCACCAGGCCGCTGAAGGGCGTGGCTACCAACACGATGACGCACACCTCCAGGAGCTTGAACAGGTAGCCCAGCATCATCTTGAGGCCTTCAGGAATCATGCAGTCAATGGCGTCAATCTCTTTGGAGAAGCGGTTGAGAAGGTTGCCGCTCGGCGTGGTCTCGAAAAAGGACATGGGTGAGCGCAGCACGTTGTGGAGCAGGTCTGCATGAAGGTGACGCGAGGCCACAATTCCACCTAGAGCCACGGCCAGAGTTGTTCCAAACATGGCAACACCTAGAAACACGCATTGCCCTTAAAATCCCACTTCAAGCTTATTTCGCTATATTTTCTGAGACGTCAATGTAAATCCACATACAAGAGTACCATATTTTCTGGACTATAAGGCTGACCTAAAAAACCCAAATTGGACAGGAATTTGAAAGTGCGCCTTATAATGTGGTGGTTTCAGGACTATAACATGCACCTAAACTTCAAGGTTTTTGGGGGTGAAAAAAATGTGTGTATTCACATATGAATACAGTATAGGCAAAAATTGCCCTTTTTTTCATTCTGTGCAGCCCCCTATCAAACGACCCATGGCCCAGAACCAGTCCATTGCCCGGTGGTTGCAGACCGTGGTGCTAGACTGCGGTGTCGAAAACAGAAACCTTGTTCAGATTGCAAATAGTTTTGCTTACTTAAGTAGTTTTCTGTCTGTCCGTCTGTCTGTCTGTCCGTCTGTCTGTCTATCTACCCATCCATCCATCTTGGTCATATCCGGCGACAAACATATACACAAAAACAAAGAAAAGAAAAAAGGAAAAAGTAGCAAAAAACACAGAAAAATTGACCATGGCAAACTCAAATGCTCAAACACCCAAACTAGTTAAGCACCTCGGCATCCAAGTTGGTCATGTTTTCGTCCCTCCAGATGATGTTATCTACTACTTTATGAAAAAAAAGGCTTGGAAATACTAAATAGAATTTGGCAGACTGAAAAAAAAAAAGTCAGTAAGACATTTTTCCTGTACTCATCTCCTGCAAAATCAAAACAATTGATCTTGCGAAAAAAAAGGAAAAAGCTGTGATACCTTGAGTCAAACCCAGAGCTCCAAAGACGCTAAGCCTGAGGAGGTGGTCCACTTGTGTGCCATTGACTGGCCGGTCGTCGGCCCACAGGCTGAGCCAGTAGCTGTACGCTAGCGAGGCGGCCTGCTGGAAGGCGCACAGGAAGATGATGGTCATGATGAAAGTCAGTCCCACGGTGCGGAAGTAGTCGCCGTAAACCCGTAGCTTGACCTGCGGGCAACACATGAGGCAATGTGTCAAGGTCCACTTCTATTTTCATTAAGGGAGGGCGGATGAATCAAAATATCGATATTATGCATAATCAAGCAAGTTCGATGATATTGTCCTGGGACGGATACTTAACTCTGCCACCAATTCCTTAAAGTGTTGCTTCTATATGAAGATAGCGCATCCCTGTCTCTCACCCAGTGCCCTCAGCTATTCTCTAAATGTATGCCTAAGTAGGTGACTGGCAGGCACACACCTACCTACCAGGGAGATGAGAGGGCAAAATCTTTGCGTCCAACCCTACCAGAAGCTAAAGATGACAGAAGCAAACAGAAAGCGCAGCGCAGTGTGAACCTTTTCTTCAACTATAGAAAAAGAGAATGCCAAGTGTAATTTGTGTGTCTGCTATTTTGACAACACCACAAACTAATATAAAAAATATAAAAAGCTCACCCTGCAGAGAGCAAAAAGCTGCAACCCAAAATGTAAACATGTTCATGTTTCTGAACAAAAAACGGTATTTCTGTTTTCAAAATGGCAACAGAGAAATGGGAGACAATTGACACTTTATTTGCATTAATGACGTTCTTTTTTTAAATGTTGTGCAATGGAATGTATGTTAGTTTTACAGTTGACATTGTTATACAGTATTTTTGTTTTCGTTACATTGACTCTCTTGGGTTTTTGTTGGAATGCAATATCTATTCATTTATATTTATATTGTTAAAGTTTGAAGTGTAATTTGTTTTTTAATGTTACATTTTTAGTGCCTAAATTCTTTGAGCTGTGTTTATCATAATCATCAGGGGTGAGGGTTGAATTATTCAATGATGATGACATTCATTCATCCATTATCTAGACCGCTTATCCTCAGTAGGGTCCCGGGGGAGCTGGAGCCCATCACAGCTGTCTTTGCGCAGTGGGCAGGGGACACTCTGAATTGGTTGCCAGCAATCCCAGGGCACACAGAGACAACTCACTCGCTCATTAAGAGGGCCAATTAACCTGGCATGCATGTTTTGGGAATGTGGGAAGAAAGCAGAGTGCCCGCACACACACGGGAAGAACATGCAAACTTCCTACAGGAAGTCTGGTAGCTGGATTTGATCCCATGAACTCAGAACTGTGCCACGGAGCGCGAACCACTCAGCCGTCGTGCTGCCCTATGATGATGAGATTTCCAAACAAAAAGTATTGGCACCGGATTGGTATTTGGGATCAACTGATATGGGTTATTTTCAGCATCGATACCCATTATTAGTATTAGGAGGAGGCCATTAACCGATATTTGGAGCTGACATTCATTTGCTATGAAAGCTTAAAAATTGGGCATAAGACATTTTGATTAATGCGAAAAGAAAAAAAAGAATATTTGTTATAAATTCAAATAAAATGTTGATAGCCTTCTGAAACCTTTTTAATAGTAAATAGATTGAAATTTTAACACAAGTAATATAAGTAATCTATTACTTAAACCAAAACTAACAGAGCTGGAAACAAAATTAGGCTTTGCAGCAACTCGTATGAAGGTACATAAAATTGTAAATAGCTCCCAGAAACTTTTTACAATAGCCTAAATAAATGAATACAATACAACCAACGAGACTTAAATTCACTTAAACAAAAATTAAAACAGAATTTCCACGGAGCTCGCGAATTGAAAAGTGTGGGTACTCCTGTTTTAGAGCCAGATTACCAAACTAATGTTATGGTAAGAGCTGATTTATCAGTCTCCACCTAAACGTACGTCCTTAAAACAAGTTTACTACACTTTTTAAGCTCTCTTAATCATAAACACGCCTTTCTATGATAGGCACAGGCATGTCAGGACAAGTCAGCTGAGCTGTAGCGCTATCCTGCTTTATTGGCTTTCCCCCTAGTTGCTTATCCAATCAAAAAGAGCGGGGTGGGTAGCAGGAAAGAAAAGGTGGGGAGGGGGAGGAGTAGGTCCAAAGAGAGAGTGTCTCGTGTTCATGAGACTTAATAATCAGCTCGTTGAACAGAAAAAACTGTTGATACCAATATCCTTCAAATTTGCAAATATTGTTGTCGATAATCGTCCCGTCCGATAATCGTTCGAACTCTAATAGGTAATTAGCAATGCTGACATGTGCTTACTTGGATTGGATCGTTGCCTAGTTCCGCTCATTCCTAATTTTTGGGACTTCAAAAGCACTCACCCTCCCAACATGAGCCTTGTCCGCCTGGGTGAGTTTGCCGGAATAATCCGAAGGCAAGTCTTCATGGACTCCTACCACTTGACAGCTGGCACCACTCATGTCACAACTGCAAGCAAGACAAGCGTCACAAGTTGGAAAGAAGATAAGTATCATAAATTCCAGACTACAAGCCGCTACTTTTTGGATGTATTTTGAACACTACAGTTTTAAATACGGTGTGGTTAATTCTTTTTTTTTCATGTCAGCTCTGAAGAAAACGGCAAGCTTCTCTTTTCCACAACACATGCTTTTTTTCCCCACCACACCTATATGCTTTTATCTTACTTTTAGCAAAGCTGTTCGAAGCGGAAAACATTCGGTTGGAGGAATAGGGGGACAGGGGCAGGGGACGGAGAATGACTTCCTGCCCGTCCCTGCATTTTTTTTGTGTAGCATGGAAAATGGTGAGAAAAAGGCTGTATCTAGTACAGTCCAATTGCCAACACAAACCCCAAGAAAGATGTTTATTTGAGTGCGTCTAAGATGCACGTACTTGCACGCGCACCATCAAAAGGATCTGAAAGAAGCTGTGATGATGGCACAAACCATTAAACGTCAACATTTCAAATTCCGTACAGCTCTTTTAAATTTGAGCATGCAACTTCTAATCAGGTGAGCTTTGTAATACGGGTTTTACAGTAATAACAACGTCAAAGAGGTAACCTGATGAGCTGCTCCTGAGAAAGATCAATAGAGAAGTCAGTGAAACTCAAGCGGGACAAGGACCTCCTGCTGACTGAAATGACAAACAAGAAAAACATTTCTCAGTATCTATCAACATGCTCGGATGTTCCTTTGTTACCGCGCTTGGGAGCAGGGTTTTCCCTGGGCTGGTTTCTGCTGAAGTTTTGGATCAGTTTAGCAAAAGCCCCTTTGCGCTCCAGCAGCTGCGGGTACGAGCCCATCTCCGAGATGCGGCCGTCCTCCATCACCAGCACCAAGTCGGCCCTGGAGGACAGGCCCAGACTGTGGGTCACCAGCACTCGCGTCTAGACAAAGAAAACAGTAGCCAAAGAAGACAACCATTTTTAACATGCAAACTCAGCCAAGACATAAAAGAACTGGGTGATGCATAAAGCACAATTTGTTCAGGGTTCACGGTTTCTCTTTTTTAACGTAATAAAACAGTAGTACTTAAAATAAACATACTAAATGTTTCTCCTGGCGCACTAAACTTAACTTCTTATTTCTCTTCTTTTGACTTTCCTTTTTTATTTCTAACTTACTATTTTTTTATACAATTACTTTAAATGATTATTTTGCACAGTAGTATTTTACTCATTGTAAATTATCTTGCACCATCAGGATGATACTTTTTAGTTTGTTGTGCATTTGACATGTTACAATGACAATAAACTGTATACATTTCTATTCCATTCTATTCCAATTGTACTCAAAATAAATCAATAGTAATTGATTCTTGTGATGCACTCTTTTTGACGTACTATTTCTCTTAGCTGTATTTTAAACTTTTAACATTTTGGAACAAAATCGTTTTTCCACAGTAATTTAGAATCCAGTATCAGTATTGTTACACGTCCGGCTCATCTCTGAAAAGCGGGAAGACCCTTAACACCGAGAACCAATGGCTAACAGATGAAGAAGATGCTGCATCTGAGTCAGATCAGGAGGCTAATCCTGCTACTGGTGACCATGGAAACCATTACTATCTGTTTCATGTAGGGCAGCATACCCCTACCAAAAAAAGAACTACGTGGAGAGGGATGGGCACTGCCAGGCTGTGCTTGGTCAGGCCAGTCCTCGTGATGTGGTGCCCCGGTGGCGGTCTGTGAGCCGTGTGTACATATTATCATTACATTTTTACCGTTTTCATTTGGCAGGCTGGAATAAAATGCTTGACGTTTGTATGGGTATGTGTATGCCCCCCCCCCCCCCCCCCCCCCCAAGCTGTCGGTTGCCCACCCCTGCTTTAGTATTACGTTCACTTACTGTTTTTGTATCAAACATCTTACTGATATTTCTTACATATGTATACCAACATACATTTTGATATAGGTGAAAGGCTAAAATCAATCTTTCCCTTGGCACCAAAATAGCTCAAAACTATTGAATTTAAGGCTTGTCCCTACCTTGTTCTTCAGAAGTCCTTTGGGTCCAAGAACGCGGTCGAAGATATGTTGTCCCACATGTGCGTCAACGGCAGAGAGGGGGTCGTCCAGCAGGTACACGTCGGACTTCCTGTGCACAGCCCGAGCCAAGCTTATCCTCTGCTTCTGACCTCCGGACAGGTTCAGGCCCTACGGACAATTTAACGTGTCACCAGGGTTCCTCCTGCATCAGACGGCTTCGGCTTTCTACCTTCTCCCCGATTTCAGTGGCGTCTCCGGCCGGGAGGACTTCCAGGTCTGGCAGCAGAGCGCAGGCTTCTAGTACTCGATGATACCAGCTCTCCTTTCGCTCCAGACCGAACAAAATGTTCTCCTCGAGTGTGGCGTTTTGAATCCAGGCCTGCTGGGGAACATATGCCACAGAGCCCTGTGCACAGCCAAAACCAAAGTGACAAACTGTATCTAAATCTTTATGTGAAAATTCAAAATCCCAAAACAAATAGACACAACGGGGTTCATAATGCCTCCCAAAATTTGACATGAGCCTCAAAAGCGCAGAACTTGAGACAATGATATAACAATAGACTTGCTTCTGTGTCTTGAAGAGTCACTTAGCCTGATAGAGTCCCATCCACACCCCCAATAAATTCCAGTTCCAAAATTTAAAAATACACACTGTACAAAATTAAAGAAAATAATCTTTTCAAACAAAATGTTCTTATTCTTTTGGAAGTTAAACATGCTCATTATATTCATTTTTTTAATGTTTTAATGGAATCTTTGTTGTGTGAAACTGCAAGCAAAAAATCCAGTAAAAATAGGGAAAAAAATTATATGAAAAATAGTTTTTTAATATATTTTTATATATCAGCGTTTTTAGTTGAATTTTTGCAGTGTGGTGCTAATTAAAATAATAAATAAGGCAAAACGCTGTAATATGCAGACTATATCCCTTAACCACTGGGGTAGTAGGGGGGAAAATGGGTCTATTTACTCTATCCACTCTGTTCAGGTTTGACTGTTGTTTTTCTGTTCTTTCTTTGTCCCTTTTTTTCTGCTGTACAGTATTAGGTTTGTTTCTTATATTATTTTCTCCCCTAGGATGCTGAATTATTATTATTGTACAAGCTGAAATTATTTTATGTTTGTGTCACTGGGGATTAAAAATCCAAATAAAAATAGGAAGAAAAGTATACGTATTTCTATCATGAAATACCCAATCAAAATTCTTATTATCTGGAAACAAAAGTTCACTTGGCAGGTAATCTAGGATCTGATATTTTATTTTCAAGCAAAATATGAAAAAAAATGTTAACATACAAGTGTTTTTAAATATATATATTTAGTAGTTTGGGTTATTTTACTGGTCTATTTGCACGGTGGTTCTGCAAGTAAAACTCTAGTGATAAAATTAATAAAAATATGAGAACTCACACAGTAAAATTATTTGCTGTGAACCAGTCCAAGGTGCCCCGAGCCCACAGTCCAAAGTCTGTAGTTTGTTTTTATTAATGCATTTTTTTTCAGGTAAGTGGTAAAAAACATCATCATATTACAAAATTAACAAAACACCTGAAAAGATAAAAGGGATGAGTGGGTTAAGCCAACCTCTATAGGACACCTGTCCCCTAAATAACTTGAGACTGGCTTTTTTCCCCAATTTTTAAACTGACTGTTTGGTGCAAAACTCACCCTGACCATGACGGTACCCCTCCTTCTCGTCATCTCTCCCAGGATAGATGATAGTAACGAAGACTTTCCCGAGCCGACGTGGCCCACCACGGCCACAAGTGTCCCGCTCTTCACCTTTAGGAGACATTCAAATGTTGACATGGCTGGTTACGATCCTTCGGATGAGGCATACTGACGCACAATGCATAATTGAGAGACAACCTGATATTTTTCTGATGTGCTTAATGACGTAATCTACCGCATGTAGAGAACTTGTAACTTTTGACATCGCCTCCTTTTGACAAAGCCTTTTCTTTCCTCGCCCATTGGAAATCTTAAAAAATGTTTTTTTAGGCCTTGTCTGTTTATCAGTCAAAATAATGAATGATGTCAAAACATTTGCCTTCTGAATTGTTTATAATGATTTAATTAAGTGTTACAAATGACTGAATCTTCTCTCTGCGCCTACACTATCTCCAGCGCGCTAAGAACTTTGACATTTTTATTGTTTATTATCTTGTGCATCCATTCAATATGGTTGGTGTAAAGAAGAGGAAAGATGTTTCTTTTGAAAGTGGAATAAGAAAGCTTGATGCGGTTGAGAAAATAGTCGGTACACTTTTTCTCGGCCACCTTTTACCACAGAGAAGGACCTCTTGAAGCATATCTTCCAAAAGTAAGTTAAACTTAACTTTATTTATCTTTATAGAGCACCTTATTGTATGATTTTTTTATTTCTTAGAACAAATCAATACAGGTTACTTATAAAAGCCTCAAACATACTTCATTTCCTTTCATTTTATATAAACCTTAAACATGCAAAATATAGCACCGAAGCAACTTATGAACAAATTCAACTTACAAACGATCGTCCAGAACTCATTCGTAAATCGGGCAGTGTCTGTATTATAATCATAAAACTAACCATGATCAGATCACTTTTATTCAAAACAGCCTAAGTTTACCACAGGATACTTCCCTCCTCACGACGCAAAGATGGGGAAATGGTTGTTATGGGGGCCGGTGTCCAAGGAGGAGGGCTTTGCTAACTTTCACTTAGTTCTGTGTGAGTGCCGAGGCAAACAACAGCTTCTTGGGGCAATATTTCCATTCTGCGTACTGCTTATAAAATTTTCATTTGCTGGATTTAAGCGTTAAAAACTAACAGATGCTGATAGCAGTTGACCAGGCGGAAAAAAGAAAATAAGATCCGCCATTTTGTACACTTTAAGTTTGGTCTCAAAAATTCAATATAACACATAGTGCAAACATTAAGTTTGCCTCTATAAATTGATTAGTCAATCGATTATTTATAAAAATTATTTATTGACCTCCTGAAACCGCAACACCCATTTTTGTTGTGACAGTAAAAATCTGAAAATTCCCAACCTTCAAATTGATTCCCTGTAAGCACTGGGCTCCGTCAGAGGACCAAGCAAAGTGTCCGTCTTGGATCAGAACTGCGTCACCATCTGAAGAGGAGAGATTTTTTGTAGCGGATGACAATCAGCGAGCGGCAGGTTGGCTACGTACCATCAGAAAGGGGAAGCTTCTCCACATCGTCCCACTTGAGCTCATCTTGGTCCAGGAAGTTTCCCAAACGTCGGAGAGAAACAATAGCCTGTTTGGGCCACTGAGTTAGAAATGAGCTAGATGAGACGGTAAGGTGAGTGTGTTACGCTTGCTGACTGGCCTGCAACGTGGTGCTCATGGCAAAAGGAAGCTGACTCAAAGGTGTTTTCAGGATGTTGATGAGAGCAACAGACACAAAGATCTTTTGCGCGTCCAAAACGTTACGCTCGTCCATCAGCACATAAACGGCGAAGACAGCAAAGGAGATCTGTGAAAAGAGGCCCATGCTGAGGTTGACACCCCTGCCGCTTGGGAAAACTTCCTTAGAGTCGCTCTACATCCCAAAAGGACTCCCGCTCCATCAGCCTTTAGTATTATTTCTGGTATGTGATATCAGTATTTGGGATCACTATATGTATTTATATATTAGTAAGGTCTTAAGAACTTTCACTGGAGTACAAAAGTGGAAGCAATGACTCACCAGGAAAGAGGAAGAGTTAAAGGAGGCCAGCGAGACAGAGTAGAGAACTTGTGACTTCTTCAGGGCCTCCAATTCACCGTCTCTCAGAACGCCCACTCGTCGCAGGAAGGCGTCCTCCCAGGCGTAGAATTTAAGGATCTTCACCCCGCTAACAATCTCGTTCATCAGCTTGATACGACCGTCCATGAAGTCCATCTGTACCTCCTGAGGGAAACGACCTTTCATCGGGTGGTCTCACCAGTGACAAAATCAGCACCTGGTCCATCACCTCACCTGAAGCTTGCTTCTCATCTTGGCAATGAGCCCGTTCAAAGGGAATATAAGGATGACGGCACCGATGCCAGCCAAGGCGGACAAGCCGAGCAGCTGCCGATGAAACATCAAATTGTGAGTTCTCAAGCCCAACTCGAAAATGTCAATCATTACGTCTGGGTCGGGCGGGGTTTCTCTCTTGCAGAGTTTAAAAAAAATAAATATATGTTTATAAAAGTGTATGGTAGATAGGCACAGCGGCTGAGTGGTTAGCGCGTCCGCCGCACAGTTCCTAGGTATTGGGATCCAATCCAGCTACCAGCCTTCCTGTGTGGAGTTTGCTTGTTCTCCTCATCCTCCCACATTCAGAAAAACATGCATGTCGGGTAATTGGCCAGTTCAAATTGTCCCTATGTGTGAATGAGCGAGTGAGTTGTCGGTCTCTGTGTGCCCTGCGACTTGCTGGCAAACCAGTTCAGGGTGTCCCCTGCCCACTGCCTGAAGAGAGCTGGGATGGGCTCCAGCACCCCTGGGACCCTACCAAGGATAAACGTTGCAGGTAATGGATGGATGGATGGTAGATAGGGCCATGCTGTCCAAGAAACACCGTTGCATGGTCCACAGAAAAAAAAACCTCCCTCCTGTCTCTGTTGATTATCCACCCATCATTGTTTTTCTTTCTCTCTGCCCCTCTCTCTCCTAAAGTGCCGCGCCAGATTCTTAAGGATCTATTGCTGCTGTGGTTTATGGCCCAATTTTTCTGTCAACTCTTTACAAAAATCCATCAATGATGGAAAATTGTAGGTAAATGTAACCTCTGCAGACACAAAAATATCAAAATATCTAAATGTTTACAGTCATGATGAATAAGGCTGCAACTAACTATAATTTGATTAATCGATGAATCAGTCAATTATTCTTTGGATTAATCTATGAATCGGAAAAACACATTTAAAATGTTCCTCCTATATTAAATTTTGCAGTGTTCGACTTTTTCATGTCAATTTTGTTTGTGATGGTTTGTAATGTTAATGTTAAACAAAAAAATGATACATTTTGGGGTATTACAACCCTACAACTTATCAACAAGATCCAATGTACATACTTCCATTGATTTAATGTGCTTAGTGGCTGATAAATCAAGCAACACAACGAATCAATGAGGTAACTAGTTCCACTTTTAATTATTGATTTTAATCAATTTTATTGATGCAGCCCCAGTGTTTAATTTAGATTTTGTTACAAAAGAAAAGCTTTAAATTGTTATCATTAATCACCTCTCCTCCTCCTGAATCCTCAAAAATAAAATGTGAAATTTTGGGTTTGCTTCGTGCTCAGTCCTGAAAATCAAGTTGATTGTTCGGGCTAGGGCTGAGTCTGGCTTTCATACCCATGGGCCTGAGTCGGGTCGGGCTGGATTATTTTAGACCAACTCCTACCTCTGATTCCTCCCAACCCGACAAGACGGATGATTTGTCTTACGTTGGAAAGAAAGTAGAAGCACAGCGCAATTTCGATGGGCGCCACCCACACGCTGTTGACGTACACCACAAAGTCCATCATTTTTTGGGTGTCGACAGAAATCAGGTTGATGATTTCCCCCACTGTGCACTGGCGGCGAGCGGCGCTGCTCATTACCAGACACTGAAAGGAAGGCACCGGTCAGGAAAAAAAACAAAACATCTCTTCCTTCACTGCACTGGTTGGTGTACCTTCCTGTAGACCACAGCCATGACAGCGCTCTTGAGTCGCATTCCGAGCGTGAAGCAGCGGTACATGTACTGGTGGTTGAACAGCGACTGCAGGCAAGACAACAGGAAGAGCAGGGCGGCGTACAGAAAGCCTTTCCAGGAGGCTGCTTCCTCATCTCGCATGAAGCCCAGCAAGAGGCTGTGGTCAAGAAGGGCCAACATCACAGATGTTAATGCTAAAGCTCCAAGTCACAAAATGAAATTTTCAACACGCGTTCATATATGCAGAGAAAATGCGCTGATGGAACTTCACTTTCGCCATTTTAAATATTTGAGAACTAGACAGTGTACAAGATCTTGTAACACTTAAATGCTAATGTTTTTTTTCCGCCTGAAAACGTTTTATTACTAGGGTTGTCATGAGCTAATATTTACTCTTTATCATGTAGAAAACTGATATATGCCCAATTTTGATAATAATTCAAGGGAGTTTAACGTCAACTTGAGAATATGAGAAATAGGAACTGCCTGACCTGAGCACCTGCGGGACGGCGAACATGAAGGCATCATGCAGGACCAGGCAAAAGGTCCCCGTCAGGAAGTAGGGTCCAAAGCTCCGCACTAAAGAACGCAGCAGAAGGGATACGTGGCTTTGCCTTTTTGGGGGCTTGCTCAGGAGACAGCTTTTCTCTGATGACACTGACGGCCGTCTGTACTCGTCCCGGCCAGAAAAAGAATTTCAGGATGGAAAAAAAAATGCTTTGAGAAGGGCAGACCAGTAAATCATTTAGGGGCCAGTCAAACCCCTTTAATCCCCTCCTTCAAGTTAGACTTTACATCCCCATTCTAATTAATATGTGAGTCCTAGTGCCAAATTGATCTGTTATTTTTTTTTAACCCTGCAACAGTGCTTATTCTATAAAAACTATAGTTAGACAAGTTTCGTAAACAAATTGGTAAAATAAAGAAATATACATATTTTCAAAATCTAAAACAACAAAATTGCTGAAAAGTAAAAAAAAAGTAAAAGTAAAATAAAAAACAATAATATTTTAAAGTAATGAGACATTGTTTTTTTGGAAGTGTATTTGTCACGGTCGCCATGACGACCAGTATGCCACGCCCCCGAACTCAAGCTGAAGCAGATCAGCTGATTTCTGTTCTGCTATTTAAGGCTGGATTTTGGGTTTGGCGGGTGCTGGTTCATTACTCATTCTTCACAATCCCGGTCTGTTATGCCTTGTCCTGTTTAGTCTGTTATGCCTTGTCCTGTTGAGTTCGTGCCGGAGGAACTCTGTGTTGTTCTGTTTTGCCCCGGAGTATTGGGCGACTTTTATTTTATAAAATAAAACTTATGGATCGTCAACGCATTTGAGTTCTCCCTTCATGCCCCCTGCCTCTGTTCGGGTCCGGTCACCCCTTCCACGCCGCCACGTCTCGTGACATAATGAACCAGCCAACAAATAGAACTCAGCGAACGATCCCAGCGCGACTTGGGAGAGCTGGAGAGCGCAGTTCGGCAGGCGCCTACTGAGTTGGCCTTCCCTGCCCGTTCGAACCACGGCCCCGCCCGTCGTGGCCCTTGCTGTGCCTCGAATGGGGTCCCGGGAAGAATTGACGCCTGCCTGTTCGACTCTCATGCCTGCCTGCCCGACTCCCGTGCCGATTGCCTGCTATTCCGTCTTCCCTGCGTGCCAGCCCGACTCCGACTCTGCTGCCCGTCGGGCCGACTCCGACTCTGCTGCCCGTCGGGCCGACTCCGACTCCGCTGCCTGCCAGCCCGACTCCGCTCCTCCTGTTTTGTCTGTTCTGATTTTGACTCTCTCATGTCTTGTCTGTTCTGATTTTGACTCTCTCATGTCTTGCCTGTTCTGATTCCGCCTGTCCTGTCTGAATCGCCACTTCTGAACCTGAACCCCTGAGCCTGACTCTTCTGAATCTGACCCCCCTGAGTGCGACTCTTCTGAATCTGACCCCCCTGAGTGCGACTCTTCTGAATCTGACCCCCCTGAGTGCGACTCTTCTGCATCGGCCTGTCCTGAGTGCGACTCTTCTGCATCGGCCTGTCCTGAGTGCGACTCTTCTGCATCGGCCTGACCTGAGTGCGACTCTTCTGCATCGGCCTGACCTGAGTGCGACTCTTCTGCATCGGCCTGACCTGAGTGCGACTCTTCTGCATCGGCCTGACCTGAGTGCGACTCTTCTGCATCGGCCTGACCTGAGTGCGACTCTTCTGCATCGGCCTGTCCTGAGTGCGACTCTTCTGCATCGGCCTGTCCTGAGTGCGACTCTTCTGCATCGGCCTGTCCTGAGTGCGACTCTTCTGCATCGGCCTGTCCTGAGTGCGACTCTTCTGCATCGGCCTGTCCTGAGTGCGACTCTTCTGCATCGGCCTGTCCTGAGTGCGACTCTTCTGCATCGGCCTGTCCTGAGTGCGACTCTTCTGCATCGGCCTGTCCTGTTTATCTGTCCTGTTCTCGCCTGTCCTGTTTATCTGTCCTGTTCTCGCCTGTCCTGTTTATCTGTCCTGTTCTCGCCGGTTCTGCCTGTCTGTCATCCCCTGTCCAGTTGGCCACCAGACCCCCCCTGCCGAGCGCCGATTCCGATCCGCCCGACGCAGATGGCGCCTGCCTCTCCCCGTTCCTGCGTGTTCGGAGGAGGGAGCAGGGTTGCCCCAATCGCGATCGTCAACATTCCGGGGCGCGAGGTAGTAATTTTTTCTTTTTTGGGACCTCGGGAGCTGTCCCTTAAGAGGGGGGCTCTGTCACGGTCGCCATGACGACCAGTATGCCACGCCCCCGAACTCAAGCTGAAGCAGATCAGCTGATTTCTGTTCTGCTATTTAAGGCTGGATTTTGGGTTTGGCGGGTGCTGGTTCATTACTCATTCTTCACAATCCCGGTCTGTTATGCCTTGTCCTGTTTAGTCTGTTATGCCTTGTCCTGTTGAGTTCGTGCCGGAGGAACTCTGTGTTGTTCTGTTTTGCCCCGGAGTATTGGGCGACTTTTATTTTATAAAATAAAACTTATGGATCGTCAACGCATTTGAGTTCTCCCTTCATGCCCCCTGCCTCTGTTCGGGTCCGGTCACCCCTTCCACGCCGCCACGTCTCGTGACAGTATTTTTTTAAATGTACATATACATCCATATTTTATTTATTTGATCATTATTTTGTTTTTAATGGTTTTAATTAGTCTTGTGGTTATAAAAATTATTAAAACACTGCGCAAATTTTCCAATTAAAAAGTGAATTTTTATTTAAAATTTAAAAAGTTCAATAAGAAAACTTGCATGATTGTTGAAAAAACGGAAATAAGATCAATAAGCAATTTTTCAATGGAAAGATATGTAAAAATATAATTTTGGTTATTTTAAATCATCTTAAATATTTTTAATAATTGTATTTTTGTCAAAAATATTTTTCCACCAGACTAATTTTGTTATGGACAAGCAATTTCAAATAAGAAAAAAAGATAGTAGAATCATTTATAAAGGAATCATATTTAACAGCATTCTATTTGTTAGGAAAACATTTTGCTCATGTTATTTTTTTATTGTAGTCATTATTTTATTTTCTATTTTTTCTGTTTGCATCATGAAGAAGCAAGCAAACAGAAAATATTCCAGTAAACTATTGAGAAGAAAAAAGGAAAAAAAAGATAAAATGTGACAAGGATTAAAAAAACAAAAGTACCAGTATTACTGTATTAAGTAAAATAAGAACAAAAAAAACAAAGTATGATATTATTTTTCTGTTGAAAGATAAATGTCACTCATCAAAACAATGGTGTTCCTATATTAGCGAATTACATTTTTCTAAATGTTTATTCAAACTTTTCTGCTTTGAAAGGTATTTTCAACAGTTAGTTTCTCACCGCTGCTTGACTTGTTCCGGCACTTTGGCAGAGTCCAGCTCGCACATGATGCGCTCCGACAAGTCCTGGTCCCTCAGTGTCCACAAGTCGGGCGCCTGCAGGGGCCGCCTGAAGCCCCGGACCACCAGACTAAGCAACAGAAATCCACAAAATATGACCCCATCAATTCAGTAAGTTCAGATCCGCATCAAAGCTAAAATTTCTGTTTTCACCGTTTTTATTCACTGACTGAGATTGCATTTGGCGCCACACTTGCTCACTATATTTTTGTCGAGTTGTTGTCACTGACAGTGAATTTAAAGGGTCAGTGTGTATTATTTAGCACAGGGGTCACAACATTTTCTAAGCTGAGAGCTACTTTTTATTATGATCGACACGAAGGGCTACCATTCTAAAATACATTTCTAAGATAACAAATTATGTTTTTAATATGTTGTTACTAATTTATTACCAGTTTGTAACTATAAAAGTTAAGTATACTATTAAAACGCCATGTCAGTTAGAAATCCGATTTACTCGAAAATTGCAATCACCCATCACTGGTGAGCTATTTTCAAAACCTCCCCGCAGGATACTCTGGTGATCGTAGGGAGCTAACGCGGGCACCATGTTGTAGAATCCTGATTTAGCGCACCCTAGTAGTAAAGAAACCCTTGATTCATCCATTAAAAAAACAAGCAAAAAGACATCAACTATCATACAAACGAAAGACTGGGCAAAACTATAAGAAAAATAGTGCGGTTTGGACACTTTGAGTCTCTGTAGTTTGTAGTCTTCCTTGTTATATGTAGCACTCGTTTTTGGTAGCATACCTGTCAACTTATATGTTTGCCCTGTATTTTAAACGTTTTTTGAACGTTTCGAATTGTGTACGCCGTATCACAAGTGTTGTAGGGGAGTTTTTAAAAATATATATAGTGATACATATAATACGCAACACTAACTTAACTGTGAGTGGGTTAGGAACTAAGAAAGATGCAGATGTTTATTTGGTTATAAATGATCTTTATTCTACATAGTCAGTCTTGCTGTGAGTAAATATGTGCCTCATTGGGTTTGTGAGCTTTATTGTCGCCTAATAAAGGGAATTGCAATCATTAATAAGTGGAACAATTGGGTGAGGTTGACAGATACGATTCCACGACTTATAGTTGTCAAATAATAGACACTGTCCCTTTAAGAATGATTCAAATTCCCCTTTGGATAACAACCCAAGGCAATTTGCAATAATCGTGGCCGACATTCGTACCCGCTGAACCAGCAGAAGAAAAACTTGGAAAGGAAGGAGGCATCTTCTTCGGGACACGCGTTCTGAAACAGGCAAGACCACACATAGACAAAAAAAGTTAAGTGAAGGAAGAAAGTGTCACATATACAGAATACCAAAAACCCGGCACTATAGGCTACCTCTTTGCGACGGTTGCCGAGCGGTCGCCGGTCTGAGAAGCCGCTCAGCACCACTTGAATGACTTGGAGGGAAAAACTGATGAAAAAGGCCACAAAGCGGACCGCGTCCGACCGGAAACCCTAAAACACAAGGAGTATGTGATCTCAAAGGAAGCGCCATCTCCAACTAATAGTTCTTGGCCAAAGAGTGCATCCAGTGTCTTTGTGTTTGAAGGAGGCGCCCAAAAAAGTTGCTCATTGCCTCCGTAACCTGTCTCATGACTTGAAAAGTGCAGTATTCAATTCAATTTAGCAAACATTATTTATTGTGCAGATGTAATCAAATATGTGTATATTCTAAGAAGAAAATTCTCTTTAGAGGGACAGTTTGTGTCAAGAACCGGAACAGAATCAGAACCCAAATGCCTGAGGTTTCTCACACAAGCCTTTTATTTTACGGGAAATGGGGAGTCATGCACGTTAGGCAGCAGTCTGGCGTGGAATGATAGGAAGCCAGAGGCCGACAAGATCAATACCGATTGCCTGAGCAGATATCGACAGATGGGGTCGATTCCGGACAGGACGGGACAAACATGATTGATATCAAAACAGGATATTGAAATTAAACAGGACAAACTAGACAGGAACGTAACTGGAAACCGATATTCAACAACAGGACCGACAGGATTGATATTAAAATAGGATATCGAAATAAAACAGGAAAAACGGGAACGAAACTGGAAACCGATATTAAACAGGACAAAAATAAACGGGAACAATACCTGACAGGAAATGCCAACAGGAAACAGGACCGGGTCAAAACCCACGTCTTGCAGGGCAGAGATTTGTTGACGGACTGACAAAGGAAGAGTGAAAGCACTGAGCTTGAATAGACGGAAAGCCAATCCGTCAACGAGCCGCAGCTGGTGCCACAAGGGCGGGGCCAATTGGGTGCCATGGCAATCGTGACAGTTTATATACCTGACGTCTTGATGCTATGGTAATGGAAATGGTGTAATAAGAGTCTGTAGTCTGCAATAGTCCATGCGGCCTTTGAGACTTGCTGTGATTAAGGACTATACATATAATCATAACTTGACCTTACTTGCTGCTACGCTGTGCTCTGTGGCACTGGTTTTTGTTCGCATTAGACAAATACAAAGCTATTTAGAGGTCAAAAATTATACTGGAGCTTTAATATTTATGACAATATTGGGCTTTTTTAATGAACGAATTCGTTTTTACCACTAGGATGCGCTAAACAATACACACGGTCCTTTTAGAGTGTGGTGAAACGTGGCCTTCCGACATGGCGGCTACGTGCCAAGCGTGCAAACGTTTTTTGGGAACCCGGCGCGAAATGAAAAGGGTAAATAATCCTGCAGCCTGCTGTGACTTTTGGCAGCTGACCAATAGAGAATTCGACTGCGTCAATAGGGCATTCCATGCATGCAATTTCCATGGATATGGCCACCCCATTTTGGCCTTCAGAAAAATCAGTATGTGCTTTTCGTTTACCAAATAGTATATAATTTTTGTTTATTTATTAAAATAGTGTTTTAAATTGAACAAACTTCTATTTTGGTGTTAAATAAAACATTGAATGTTCATTTTTATCTATTTTTCAAATGGAAAAAACACCCTCTTATTTGTTATTGGGATATAAAAAGAGGGAATGATAAGTAAGTCATTATTTTGTCTTTTTGTTTTAAATGTTATTCAGCATTGTTGTTTGTTATTTTGACTGTTATGCGCTGTTTTATTCATCGTCACTACTGGCCAATCATGTTGCCGTTTTTTTAATTGCCACACCTCTTTGGGCTTATCTGTTTTTGTAACCTGGGGGAATTTAATAAAAAAAAAGACAAGGCTTGAACGAGGATCTTTTGAAACAGTTTGGAATTTCTTATATGAGTGTTTGGTACAGTTTTCTCCTGTTCTCCTCGCAAGTTCACCATTGATGTCTTCTATACTTATTTTGAATGTCTACTAAACTATAGAATAACAAGCATAATGGCTGTTTGTCAACCAGTTTAGGGTGTCCCCTGCGCGCTGCCCAGAGTTAGCTGCGATGGGCTCAAGCACCCTCGCGACCCTAGTGAGAATAAGTGGCACAGAAAATGGATGGATGGCTGTTTGTGCCATGGTTTGTTGAAACATGTGCATAAGATACAATTGCATCAATCGAGATGCTGGTTCCGATAGACTAAGAGCAGACTTGGGCACCCCGGTCCTCAAGGGCTGCATGTCCTGCATGATTTAAACTTAGGTGACACAAATTATATGCAATTCAATCTTTCATGTGCATTCATCAAGAAATATGATTTTTAGATTTCAGAATAGAATAGTCTATATTGTTATTGATAAAAACATTGTGAAACGTTGTATGCAACAAGATTGGGTAAGCTTGTAAGAGATCTGGCAGGATCTGAGTTGAATTACCCGGAGTGCCCCGGTCTGAGGATTGGATTAGGTTTCTTGGAGTGGTCGGTGGTTAAGAGCTGCAGCACCCAATTTAGTGGCCAGAGGGCTTTATAGACCACTCCAAAGCAGACCACGCGTAAGTTGATTTGGTTGGTCTTCATTGGGGATGCCTTGACATGAAACCTAGCTAAAGACACTCACAGAGGCCTAAATTACCACTGTGTAAATTTTCCCAATAGTCTGTTCTGCTGTTTCGGAGACAGCAGTCACATACAAACACAAACGCACACAAATCAGGATTTATTAAGTAGTTTATATTAGATATATTAGACTGAAGTTAGATTTAGATTACATCATGTAGATTGGATTCACTGAAATCACCTAATTAGCTGTAATATTGCATTCAAATATGTTTTCGGGATGTAATACGTTTAGCTCATACTGTCAGAATCTCAGTACCTGATGAAGAATCTGCTCCACGACATCTTTGAAAGGAAAAACTGCACACAGAACCACAAAAGTCCAGAAGAGGAAGAGCAGGATGGATGAGCGGCATCCTTTTCTCCTCTCCACGTGGATGACGAAGACGGACAGAACCTGTCAGATGCACAAATTCTTTAGATCTTATTTATGTAGCGGGGACGACGAGCGGGCGGCAGAGGTCGACATACGAGAGTGATCGATCGGACGAAGGGGCCGAGCAGGAAGACGGCGTGTCTGTGAAGTTCGTCACTTTTCCTCACCAGAAGATAGAAAATCTCCAGTAGGCTCAAGGAAGCTAAGCTCAAGCTAAGCAGCTGGAAACACAACAAGAGAAACCCCCACTTGCAGACACATTCACACTTTGTATATCTGATGGCCTTTGTGTTCTTTTGTTTTCCTAGGACCAGTAGAATTTCATTTATATTTTTATCTGGATTGGCTTAATGGGTTGATAATATATTCATGAGAGGAGCAATGAGAGGAGCCAGCTGAGTTTGTTCGGGCATGTGTTTGGATGGCTTTTAGATGTCTCCCTGATGAAATGTTCTGTCCATCTCCCACCTGCACCAGGCTTAGGGGACGGCCTGGGTATTCACCTTGGGATCCTGACCAGGGAAGTTAATGAAGTGGCTGGGGAGAAGGAAGTCTTGACTAATATTTTCAAATCTTAATATTATAAAAAGCAGTTTTTTATTTGTTGAAACAGAGTACTATTCCTAAATCCTAATTGATAAAAATACTCGTATTTGTTAAAGCAGAAGTTTACCGCCATGTCCCACGTGCAGGAGCCCAAAGGATTGCCTGGGTATTCACTTTGGTACCCTGACCAAGGAGCTCAATGAAGTGGCTGGACAAAAATAAATTTTGACTAATATTTTCAAGTTCTAATATTAAATAAACCTTTTTTTTTATCTGTTAAAACAGACGATTTGGGTCAGGTCCCAAGTGCAAGAAGCGAAGAAGAAAACCTGAGTATTGACCTTTGGATCCTGACAAAAAAGATCAATTAAGTGGCTGGGGAGAGGAAAGTCTTGACTGCTATTATCAAATCCTAATTTAAAAAATATTCATATTCGTTAAACCAGAAGTTTACCGCTATGTCCTACTTGCAGGAACCTAAAGGATTGCCTGGGTATTCACCTTGGGATCCTGACCAAGGAGCTCAATGAAGTGGCTGGGCAAAAAGAAATCTTGACTAATATTCTCAAATTCTAATATTAAATAAACCTTTTTTTATCTGTTAAAACAGAAGATTTGGGTCAGGTCCCAAGTGCAAGAAGCGAAGAAGAAAACCTGAGTATTCACCTTCAGATCCTGACAAAGAAGATCAATTAAGTGGCTGGGTAGAGGGAAGTCTTGACTGCTGTTATCAAATCCTAATTAAAAAATATTCATATTCGTTAAACCAGAAGTTTACCGCTATGTCTTACTTGCAGGAGCCTAAAGGATTGCCTGGGTATTCACCTTGGGATCCTGAGCAAGGAGCTCAATGAAGTGGCTGGGCAAAAAGAAATCTTGACTAATATTCTCAAATTCTAATATTAAATAAACTTTTTTTTATCTGTAAAAACAGAAGATTTGGGTCAGGTCCCAAATCAAGAAGAAAACCTGAGTATTCAAACAAATCTTAACTAATATTCTCAAGTCCTAACATTAAATATATCTTTTTTGATTTGTTAAAACAGAAAATTATGGCCACGTCCCAAGTACAAGAGGCGAAGAGGGAAACCTTAGTATTCAGCTACGGATCCTGACCAAGAAGACCAATGAAGTGGTTGGGGAGAGGGAAGTCTTGATTCATATTTTCAAATCCAAAATATTTTTATCCGTTAAAACAGAAGTTTACCACCATGTCCCAGGAGTAGGAGCCCAGATTATTGCCTGGGTATTCACCTTAGGGTCCAGACTAACTACGTAAATGAAGTGGTTGGGGAAAGGGAAGTCTTGATTGATATTCTCAAATCCTAATTTACAAAAAGGTTGACTTGTTAAAAAAAAATTGCTGCAATCTTAGGGTCTTATCTACTTGCATATTTGACCCAAATTACTTCCCCCCAAACCCCTGTATCTGTTAAAAGTGTTCAATACAGTTTTCCCATCATTAGACCCCATCCTACTTCCGTTTCTTCAATAGAAATGTTTACATTGCACTTTGAAGTTGGAGCCATCTGTTCACAGGTTTTTGCTGTTAGTGCTTTTTTAATCTAGACTTGTTTCTCCCCAGCCACTTCACTCTGCTGATGCATTTGGCTTCTACGGTGACACCCGATCAACCAAGAGACATCATTTGCACCAGGGTGTTTTGCGTCATCCCTGGGGCCTTAAAGTTTTCCTTTTAATGTTATTCACATTTGTTTGTTTTTTCATATTAGGAGGCAACTGAAAAAAAAACTTCAGTTTGGCCTCTAAATTTACTTACAGTTTTGGTGCAGCAGAGCAAGGACAGTGGGAGAGGCGGGCGAGGCGGTCGCAGATACAGGTAGAGCAGGTGCAGGGGGCAGCAGGTCCACAAGAATACGCAAGGGAAGCAAACAAGGATGGTGTGTTGGAAGCACTGCGTCAAATCGGGCGAGCTGGTGTACCAGGTCACGTTCCAGTCCTCAGTAAGGACATAAAGGGATTAAACATAACACTCACAGCCAAACGGTGCCAAACATGAGGCCCGTGGGCCGGATCAAGGGTTTGAATCCAGGACGCGAGACAACTCTGAGAGAAGCGCAAGAGAAAAAAAGGAATTGCAGTTTGAAATAAGTCCACTTGATGTCACCAACGCCAGGCGCCACTCCTGAATCAACTGTAGCTGTATTTTTTTATTTTTTTTCCTTTCTCAGTCTCTTTTTTTCCCCTCAAATTTTCTCTCTTTCTTTGTTTCTTTTGGTCTCTCTCTATGTCTCCCTCTTTTATCTCTTTTTGTATTTCTCTTTTCTTTTTCTCCCTATTTCTCTCTCTTTTTTATCCCTCTCCTTTATTTCACTTTCTTTCTTCTAACTCTGGTTTCTTCATTTTCCTCATGCTGAGGTTTTTCCTTGCCCTCATGTAGGTTTTAGATCAGGGGATGGTGTAATAATAGTTTGTAAATGTCTGTGGTCTTTGCAGCCCTTTGAGACTCCTTGTGATTAAGGGCTATACAAATAAACATGACTTGACTTGTCCCTCTGTCTTACTTTCTTACTTTCTTTCTCTCAACTCTCTTTCTCTCATGCACTCTCTTTATATCTTTTTTCTCTCTCTCTCTCATTCTTTCTTTATACCTATTTATTTGTCTTTTTTATCTTCTCTTTCTCCCCTCTTTCGTTCTCTCTCGCACTTACTTTTTTCTCTATTTTTCTCTCTTTCTTTTTGTCTCTCTTTTTGTATTTCTCCCTTTTCTTTTTCTCCCTGTTTCACTCATTTAATCTCTCTCCTTTCTTTCTAACTCTGTCCCTCTTTCTTTCTTTCTCTTTCTCTCACTCTTTACATATTTTCTCTCTTTCTCTCCTGTTCTTTCTTTATCCCTATTTCGTTGACTCTTTCTTTTTCTCTTACCTCTTTCTCCCTTTCTATCCTCTTTTGTTTCTTCTCGCACTGACTTTTTTTTTTTACTATTTTTCTTTTCTCTCTTTGTCTCTCTCTGTCTTTCTTTCTCTCGCTCATGCACTCTTTTTTCTCTCTCTCTCTCTTGTTCTTCCTTAATCCCTATTTATTTGTTTCTTTCTTTTTTATCTTCTCCCTTCCTCCCTTTCTCTTTCTGCCCTCTTTCATTCTCTCTCGTTCTGACTTTTTTCCTGTATTTTTCTCTCAGTTTTTCGCTTTCTTTTTGTCTCTCGCTTCTCTCTTTTTGTATTTGTTTTCCTTTTCTCCCTATTTCTCTCTCTCTTTTGATATCTCTTTCTGACTCTGTCCCTCTGTCTTTCTTTCTCTCTCTCTCTCTCTCTCTCTCTCGCTTTCATTATGTAGTTTTTCTTTCTCCCTCTCGTTGTTTCTTGATCCCTTTTCTTTGTTGCTTTTTTTTCGCTTCTCTCTTGCTCCCTTTCTCTCTTTCTCCCCTGTGATGTTTTCTCTCGCACTTTTTTTCTTTATTTCCCTTTTCTCTCTTTGTCTCTTTGGCTCTCTCCGTCTCCTCTACTTATCTTTCTTTCTCTCTTATTCTCTTTCGCTTCATGAAAAAAAAGTGTTTTTGGTGAATAGATTGTTACACTTTGTAACATTTTAATCAAAAAAATCAGCTGATTAATTGTACAATAGAAGATTGCTATTATTCTTTCTTTGAAGTAAATTCAGCCCTCCTTTTGCTAAAACTGGCCACTGATGGTGTCTAAATTCCAAGTTATAAGTTATAAGTATTTTTATACAAAAAAAAAGGATTTCTTACCTTCTACAATGGAAAATTATTAACAGACCCACAAGGAATGAATGTTTTATTTATCAGAATGTATTGGATTATATTTGTTAGCTTTTCAGTAGGTTCCACTCAGTTTGCTAAACTAAATGCATCATTTTAAATTTGACCAGACTCCCTGGGCTTACAGGCTTTTTTTTTGGCCCTTCCATGTATTTGACTTTGACACCCTTGACGTGGACATGAGAAGAGTTTCGCAACTACTGCTAAGTGACTCAGGAATTCTTTTGTGGGGGGAATAAAGGACATATGACTTATATGTATTGTTATAATATACTATTTATTAATCAACGTGTTAAGAAAATTGTTGTATTTACTTCTCAGCTACCCCAATTCTAGGCTGTATTATTTAGAAGTGGTGTCCGTAACTTTAAAATATTCTACTGCCAGAAGCCATCTTCTGGCTGAAATAATCCTTGCAGCTCCATTTGTTGAGCGTGCAAGAACGTGAGATTCTTAGACATTCACAAATAAACTCCTCTTTTTTCATCTTTTTGGGGGATTTGTCCTTTTCTTACTTTCACCGTTTTCATCCTCGAATAAAAGAACATGTGTATGCGCATGAATTCACACTCCTCCTTCCAATCTCCCCTGCCTTCTTTCTTCCAGCATAATGCGCTCTGTGGCAGGAACACCGAGGATAAAAGTGAAATAAAAGCAGACAGGCGTGGTGGGAAAAAATATATCTATAAAGGCTATTTGAACTCAGTTGGGTATTGTGAACAGATACTTGATAGAGAAAATATTTAATTTTAATCTTTTCAAGGAAACCTCAAACTACACACCCCGCCTATGTTTGTTCGGAAATTCATTAAATAGTGTCAACATTTACCATCAAAACTTTACAAAGTGGCACAAACTACGAGAGTCCCCCTTCAACAAAAATGGCGCAAAAACTGGGCCCCGAGTTGAACTCACCCACAGCGGATCCAAACCGCCGAGTCGACACAAATCCTCCATGTTGTCGTCCCAAATGATTTCGAAAGTATGTCTACTGCCGTGACTTCACTCTCCATCGCTTTCATTGTATCACACCGCCGAGTGAAATAACATAAGTGTGTTATGTATGTTCCACGAGCATTTTGGGTCGCGTGCTCACCTGAATACGAGACAAGACTTACTTTACCGCCATCTTGTGGCGTTCTTACGGGCATTCAATTCAGGAGAATATTCTAAAAGTTTATCATTTTTAGCATTATAATTTCACTCTCAACTACAGTTATGACTACGTTTGATGCGATACTGATAAATTTCCCCATTTATTAGTGGCAGACAATTCTCACCCGCAAGTAAGAAGCTCTTGACGAAAGGCGGAAAAAGGCTCCGTCTGTACTGGACTTGGGGTGCATTCAAAGACCGGACTTAGTCTCGGGATTTTAAACTTTCCAATGTCTGTTATATTCCGGATATTTGACGTCTAAAAGCTACTTTATAACTACGTTTTTCAAATTCCCCGATAAGCCGGTAGGGGTGTGTGTGTACGTGTGTGAAGGACAGAGTAAAGCACTCTGGGAGGTCTTCAGTAACTTGAGAAGCGCTATAAAAATCATACCTGTCAAACTCCACGGCTTCATGCCCTTACAAAATGTTGCATTTTAGCTTACACCATATTTTTTTTCAAATGTTTATTTATGTAGTTTAACATGTTATATTGTACATGTGTTTTGTTATATCATATATATTGTTAATGGACATTTTGTGAGATCCTGAGTTGCTTGACATGAGGTTTATTATTAAAAAAGGTTCAAAAAATAAGGAGCTTGGACATTCACCGTAGAAGGAAAAATTACATGCAAATATAATGTAGTAGAATAATACATTTTCTTATTCAAATTATTAATTCATTTTCTGCATTCAATTATTGTTGGTAATACACTGATTAAAGGGATAACCACAAACCAGTCTTTTTTCATTTTCTCCTTTTTTACTTCCTTTTTTAACTTCTTTACACAACATAATCATTCAAAATATAATGCATCAAAGCAAGTGAGCCGTTTGAGAGCCGAGTCTCTTTAATGAGTTGAGCCGAAAAAGCCGGTTCTCTAAAAAGAGACGGACTTCCTTTCACTACACAACTCAAACTCGTTTGACTTGATTGATTTTCGTGATAGTCTGTGTATACCGGATGGTACCCATAATTGACAAATTTGTGTTTTACCATACAGATTTTCTTGAACGTCGTACACGTATTAAAATGCATAATAAACATACTTTGTAAGGCAAAAACGTACAGGTTGACAGGTATGCAACTTACCATTTGATTAACGCCGATTGTTTCGCCTCGTAGCTGTAAAACCAAATTGACGATCTACGGTCAAAACATTGTAATGACCGTTATAATCATTTGGCCATTAAAAAAATGAATGTAGCCGATTATGTCTCCTTTAAAAACAATATTAAAACCAAAAACCATGTTGAGGAAACTTGAGGTATTTCTTTCTGGGGAGGAAGGAATTACTTTTCCATACTGACTGAACTCGAGCTTGTATTTAGAATTAGAATAGTCTTAATAGTCCTTGCTGACGTATTGAACATAGTTTACAATGAGATTAGACACGGCATTCCAGGATAAACACCTAATAAAGACTTAAAAGAGGAAAAAGAAGACACAAAAGAATGAATGTCAGGATGAATCGACAAAAACAAGCTGGAAAGCCATTAGCGTCTGCACCTGTCCACACCATCTTACATATTGGAAGAGTTGGTGCCATTATCATAAAAAGGTGCTCTGTTACCATGATTCAAGAGGTAGTGGTGTACAGTGACATCTATAAACAATTCTAAACCTTTTTCCCATGAGCCCCTCACATGTGTTGTCAATTGGCAGAACTAAAAGACTATTTCACAACCCTTCCCGTTCAACCAGAGGAAAAATCTTAAGCAGGAGACCAACCTGAAATTTGGGTAGAACTGCCAATCTTGACCTTTTATTTTTATTATCCACCCATCATTGTTCTTTGTCTCTTTGCTTCTCTCTCTTAAAAATGCCACTGCTAGGGTTAATTGTCCAATTTTCAACCTGTCAACTGATGAACGGCCTTAAAATGTTCCCACTTACTAAAATTGTTGGTTGATGTAACCTATGCTGGAATTTAAAAGATGTAAATGTTTATAGGGTTTTTTAAACTTACATTTACTCACAAAACAAGCTCTGTTACGATATAGCACCTCTTCTCCTGACGAAGCCTCACAAACAACCTATGAAATTTTTGGTTTGCTTTGAAGTCAGTCCTGCAAATCAAGTTAATGTGTCGGGCTCAGGCTAAATCGGGCCTATGGGCCCGGGTTGGGTCAGGCTGGATTTTTTTTAAGGCCTGATCTTACTTGCCGTTCAGATCAAAGGACATTGCTTTCAAAACACGTCGGGGTGGAAAGAAAGAATCAGAGCAGTTTTTACATAAAAGATGACAAGATGCCATTTATTTCATCCCCCCCAAGAAACATTGTACAACCAAAGCGGAAACAAATTGAGATCCTGTTGGCAAGATATACCGTCATACAAGTTTGCGATGGCGGGCAGCATAGAGATTTCTGGGAAATGAACACGTCTTCTTTTTCTTTTGATACATCGCTGCCCCTACATGGGGCAATCAAAAAAAAGGGTTGGGGTTGAAGGGTCATGTGATATTTCACAGTATACGGATGGCGATAGTCTGGCCAGATGCAGCTATTTAACCAAATCCGAACAGGAAAACAACGTGCTCACTCATCTGCGGTAGCGCCCTCTCTCTTTTTCGCGGTCTCTGTCCCTGGGCCGGTCTCGCTCTCGTCTCGGAGCGGCCCGTTCGCGGTCCCGCTGCCGCTCGCGCTCCCGCCGACTGCTCACGACAGCTTGTGTACGCCGCAGGAAGTCGTCCACGCGCATGTCGTAGTCGTGCTGACAAAGGAAGTCCAATAAGATAGTGATGAGAATTATGACTCTTTTTAGAAAACAGCTCACCAAAAACAGTCAGCTCTTTCGGCTCCCGAACAGCTCTCCGTTTATGTATTTTTTAATGATATATCACTAATAATAATGAAACATTATGCACCAAATAAATTCATTCTGAAAATGGATTGTCATACTATATTATAATAGCTATTATTGTTTTATATAGTGAACCGTAGTTAAACTTTCAAACAACAGAGATGACGACTCTCATATTTGACCAGTCACAAGCATTTTCAAGAAAGGGGAAAAGAAGAGATAAAGAGAGAGAAACAGAGCGAAACTATGGGAGGGATAGAGGGTGAGAAAGATTCACAGAGTAAAATTATGTGAAAGAAAAAGGGAGAGATTGAAAAAGAGACGGAAAGCGACAGACAGAGAAAGAGGGAAACAGCAATAGACTGAAAGAAAGATACAGGGAGTGAGAAGGTAACAGTGAGGGGGAGAAAAAAAGAGAATGCAATAAACATATAGCAAGAGCAAAAAAGAACTCAACAAAGAGAGAATGAGACAGAAAAAAAGATAGAAAGAGGGAGCTAGAGAGAGAGACGCAGAGAGAGAGAAAGTGAGAGACAGACAGAGAAGCAGAGAGAAAGTGAGAGACAGACAGAGACGCAGAGAGAGAGAGAGAGACAGACAGACAGAGACGCAGAGAGAGAGAGAGACAGACAGACAGAGACGCAGAGAGAGAGAGACAGACAGACAGAGACGCAGAGAGAGAGACAGACAGACGCAGAGAGAGAGACAGACAGACGCAGAGAGAGAGACAGACAGACAGACACAGAGAGGGGAGAGACGCAGAGACAGAGAGATGCAGACAGAGAGACGCAGAAACCGAGAGACGCAGAGACAGAGAGAGACAGACAGACGCAGTGAGGGGAGAGACGCAGAGACAGAGATGCAGAGAGAGACAGAGAGACGCAGCAACAGAGAGAGAGACGCAGCGACAGAGACACGCAGAGACAGAGAGAGACAGACACGCAGAGACGCAGAGACAGAGAGAGACGCAGAGGGAGACAGACACAGACAGACACAGAGACAGACAGACGCAGAGAGAGAGAGAGAGACACACACACAGAGATAGCAAGAGAAAAAGAAGGTGACAGGAAGAAATACTTTTCGAAGGCAGTCGGCTCCTTATCGACCGGTTCGCAAACAACCCATCACTACCAGATGATTAACCCCGTAGCTAGTTCCCGTGCCCCACCCCGATCCCATTTTGGCAACGCATACTCACTGGACTGGAGGCAAAGGCCCGATGCGGTGTGGGCGGCGCCCTCGGTTTGTCGCGAAAGCGAGCCGGCGGCACCTCGTGAGGGGGCATGTGGTGGTAAGCCTGGTGAGGAGGCGGCTGGGGGTGGTGGTTGTGGTGGTAGTACGGTGGGTGATGGGGGGCAGGCTGTTCCACACTGGGGTATGTGGCCTGTTCACACAGCAACAGGGTCAGTTCCATTGCCGGATAAAACTCGGGGAGTGAAAAAGGCTTACCAAAGACTGCCAAGCATGTGGCGGTCCCACGCTGTGGTGAAAATCCCTTATGTAGTCGTACGACTGGAAAAAAAAATTGCAAGCCAGGTGAGCTATAACAACGTAACCCCTAAGCTAAGGCCGACCAGCTGCACAACGAGGTGCACCATAGAAATGCCATCTGCTCAAAAATGAGCTAGACCCTTTCATAACCTACGTCGCGTGACGTTACAGCCGAAGCTGGAGGCAAAAAACGCACCGCGCTGGTCAAAAGACAGAAAAAGAAAGCGGTCGTTGCCGCTATTTGGGTGGTAAAATTTCGTCAACTGTCTTTGGGTGCCACAAAAGTGATCTTAAATTGAAGTTTTACAGGACCCCAGCGGGCACTTCTGATCAAAGAAACAGAAGAGTTGTGCTTGAATGCAATAAAGCCAAAAGATTGGACCGAGGCTTTCAGCGCACACTTCATATCAGGTAAAATAAATTAAACGTTTATGACTGATGCTATCAAGTCCATGCTACTTATCACATCAGTATCTTGTTATTTTCTTAGCTTCAGTTAACTGTTAGCTTGTAGCTTAAATGCTATGAAGAGATAATTCTCCTAAAATAAAAGGTTATTTACATGAATGAATGTATCTGATAATTGACTTAGATTGGTTGCAATGAGTGCTTGATTTTTTATTCGACCAGTCGCATGCAGTGTTTACAGGGCTAATGTTGTCATTTAAGCTACAAGCTAAGTTAGCTAAAGCTAAGAAAATAAGATACTTCGGCATTATAATAAGTCATATGGACTCTATAGCAACAATCATAAATATTTAATTTAAATAATCAATTTTTAGATGTAATATTCAAAGATGTTCAATTTGATCATCAAGCCGATAGTCAGTCTTGAATTTGGCATCCCGTGCAAACTACTAAATGTGTAATTGATTCAGCATGGACAAATGCATTTTGCTGTGCGCTTGCCTATCCAAGAGTGACACTTACCCCGTTGATGAATGCGTCTCGTCTCACATTGGAGAAACGCCTACAAAAACATCAAGACAGAAAACTTGCTGCAAAACCTTTTACGCATTAATTCCAACTTTGCTTGTTTAGTTGAGATCTCACCTGTCCACCGGCTGGCTGCGCAGATCCGGGATGAACCCTGAAAAGGAAACCAAAGCAATATGGCTGTGTGAGTGCAAATATGGATAAGGAGGGAATCCAATGGACTGGAAGATCCAAAAGACAATATTGTCAGATTCTTCTCTTGGACTCTTATTTCACAACCTGATCGCTGGTTGAAGTCGGGACACTCGGGCCGAAGTCGCTTCCGGCCGTGGATGTCGTACTCATCAAGACGACGCCTACATGGACAAGTTTGACATTTTTTAAGACAAAGGCTTGCTCGATGGTACACAAGACACACATAAGAAATGTTTATACTTAACCTCCAAACACTTTGACACACCTCTGCACAGAAATGCTTAAGTCCAACTGGTGCTCAGGTCTAAACACAGTGGGTCCCGTTGTCAACCCCGCCCTTGTTTGTAACACTTTAAGTCTTTGTTCAAAAGCATTTGCATTGCCTACTTTGTCTCCAATGTTTATGTTTGAGTCTTATTATGTTATGTTACTTGTGCCTACTAAGAAGCTACCGGCCTTCCAAGTTTGTCCCATTGACACAGAGGTCTATGCAGTCATTGGATCTTACAAAGCTTTCCTGAAAGCCCACCTAGTTGGTCTCAAAATCGTATTAGTAGGTCCCACTTATACACAAGTCTATTTAGTTGGTCTGCGAGTCTTAGGCCCAATTCCATTACTTCCCCTTTCACCTATCCACTTTGTCTTTAGTTTCCTTCTCCTCTTACATCTTTGGTGAGAGCATTGTGAGCAATACTTTCAAGAATTGGGAACATATTTCAATTTGAGCTTCCGTAGTTGTGGTGTAACATATCCAGTTACTTTTTTTAACATTTCATTTAACCCAAAACAGTGACATTGGAAAATATGACAAAGAACTGCAAAATAAACATGTATGTTGCCAGACAGGTGCTGTGCTTGACTTGGTTATTTTTTTCTTACCACCACTCAAACCTCTCACCCCTGCCTTTGTGCTTTTTATCGTTTTCCCCAGTGCCCTGTGTAGAAATGTAGTTTACATGAACACATATTTGGTACTTTCAGGCCCACAATTGCTCCCAGCTGGTAAGTTAATGCCAAAGGGCGTGTCTAGGGAGAAGATGGGGCACTCCTGACCCATCTTGGTGAAAGCGTGCTTGTGTTCCCTTTTTTTCTTTCCCTCTTATGCTATGTAGAGAAATGAAACACTTTTTGTTTTCATTAACACCTTAAAGAGCAAAATCTAGCGGATGGGGAAGCACTGGGATTGAGCCTTTATGTTTTGTCCTCGACTCTTCCCAGGTAGTCACAGAATCTTACCAGTTGCAGAAGTAACCAATGCAGGAGGTTAGCAACTTAGTCCCAGAGTCTACTCCGTTTTGTTAACGTCTCACTAACTTATCTAATTGCTCCTACAGTCGACTTTCTTGGTCCTTTAGACTTCAGTCTAGTGCCTGTCAGCGCTTCTAAAGCAATGCAACCGTAAAAAGTGTCATAGTTATAATGTGACTTACAAATTTTGAAAGAAAGAGGTCGTGGGTCAACATACCGCTTTTGAAGTTAAAGTGGACTTTGGATTCTAAAATGTTTGTTTCCACATCTGCGTCCATGATATAGGCTTTTTTGTTACAAACCCCCTTACTTTGAAAGACCGGAGGGTTTAGGATGGTGCGCTGGCGGTGCAGTCCTGTCAGTCACCAAAGAAAAGCACCAACACTCCGGACTTTTTTTCAGTCCATCAAACACACACAAGTTCATTAAAGAGCATCGCCCACACACACAGCCCCAACAAGACGTCCTCAGTTGGTGCATGTGTGTGTGCCTGCGTATTAACTTTTTTTCAAGTGTTCTCTCATGGGATAGTTGCGGGGTGGTATGATCAGTTCCATCGTTTACCTGTTTGGACAAATTGTCCCCCTTCATTAGAGTCCATCGACCCCTCCCCATCAAATGACCAACCTGCACCACCTTGAAAAATTCAAAAGAGTCCATGTGAAGATCACAGTCCCTCTTCCCCTTTTCTCTTTGCCCACCAAGCTCCCTTGCCCCTTCCTGTTTCCATCAGTCCAGCCAATGCTTTTATTTAGAAAAGTCCATCTACATTTGGCTAGCTTCGACTTGCTACGAGCCACCCTCCTGCATAGAGACAAAGTCAAATAAACATGAAACTATATCAGCTTCTGCCTCGCAGAGCGACTTTCACGGCATCACTCCGACGGAAAAACTCCAGAGCCAGCGGCGGAGCAACGACAAGCCCGAGCGGATTAGCCGCAGCGCTCGTCGTCTCCGACGTCCGGCGGCAGTTGGCGCCGCGGTGGGCGCAGAAGAACAACAGGAAGTGGGAGGAGGAGCTTGGCGATTGGCTAACCTTCCCGGTTCGCGCTGCGGCGGGCGGCCGCGGGGTCGCGTTTCCGTAGGGCTCTCACGCTTGTGACGAACACGCCGGGCCACACGGTGGATGTTCACACTTTCGTCCAGCGGAAAGAGCGCGCACAGCTCAGCCCCGACATCTGGCTGGATTTCCTGAAAAGGGAGAAAAATACAAAAGAAGACTCATTGTGCAAGTTCTAATACAGGGGTGTCAAGCTCGTTTTAGCTCAGGATCCACATGGTAGATAAAAAGACTCACTGGGGCCGGGCGGGTAAATTGATGGCATAAAGAATGTGACTTAGCTGTAGGGCTTAGGATCTTTAGAAGGCTCACAATTAGTTGCGATTATGATTCAGGGTTGATTATAAAACTATTATTGAGGTTTTCTTCATCAACATTTTTTCCTTCACAACGATATAATCTTTTGCTGCCTTTATCAACTGTGCATTCAAAAAAATTAAATAAAATGAACAATTTCATTATTTTCACTTGAGTTTATTTAACTCATGGAAGCTCATGCAAATTGAAAATTAACAGAAATGGCACTCAAATACTAATTTAAGGGCAAATGCTTTAAAATCAAAATCATTTTTTAATTGTTGTTTTTCTTATGAAAATGTGTAGCTGAATTTGGGAAATTTACTGTTAGATTTCATACATAAAGAGGAGCTAGATCGTTTTACTCCTGCAGAGACCTTAGCTCTAATTTTTAATTATGTATTTTTTTCCCAAAAAGTATAGTTTAGTAGCAAATGTTGCAGTTATGAGAGATCCACGCCCCAACCTGTGACTTCTACTTTAAGTGAAATAACATAAGAATAGTTTGTTTCCTAAAATGTTCTCTGGTCAACAATTACAGCAACGGTGGGTTTCTTGGAGTGGCGCCTGGCTTAAGTGAAATCCAGTGGACATTTAAAACCGCAAGTCATTGTTTTATGTGATGTAGCTTAGTTTCTCTCTTGTGCTTCTCTCAGTACTGTCTCCTGGGCCTAATTAAATTTGTTGGCTGGCTTAATCTGGCTTGCGGATCGTAAGTTTGACACACCTGTTCCAAAACAATAAAAACAATTTTTAAATAAACTGCTAGATATTCTTACTTGTCCGTCGCGTCCAATTTTGACAGGCTTGTGCTCATTCCAGGGGTTAGAAAGATGCGCCGTCTTTGTGAAGGGAAGGTCCCGCCTGCGGAGCGCAAACAAAATAATAAGATGGCAAGCCAGTGGGTGGCGCTGCCGAGGCAGAGACTCCCAAAGCCAGCTCACCTGCACAACCAGTCGATTTTGAAGACGCCCCCCAGCATCTTGGCGTTCATCCCGGCGGGCAGGACCCAATGGATTGGAGAGCCGCCGTGAAGAGACTCGGAGGACAAGCGGGCAAAACCTACGGTTCGTGTGAGGTTTGTTTACAAGTCTTCTGCGTGACGATCCGCATTCGTTGTAGCCCAAACGTGCAATCAAACTCACCTTGGAATTTTCCGCTTTCCCGTACAGAGAACACCAGGATGACGCTGCGAGCCGAGCGATAAGCCGCGTTCAGCTTTTTCTCGTTGACGGGAAGCGTTGACCACACGCCCTGCAAGGGACAAAATGAGCAGATGAGGAGTTCAGCTCTAAAAAAGAATGAATGGTTGTAAAGGAAGAAATACAAATGTATAATATATTTTCATACGACAATAAGATCATTAAGGACTTTAACTGCGCTGTGATCTAAAAATAAGATCATATATGATGAGGTATATTGTATTTGTTTTGTTACATTTTGTGTGTATTTCTTTGTTATTTTAATTTTATTTAATCTTAGAGTTACAGTATTTTCCACACTATAATGTGCACCAGATTGAAAGGTACACTGCCCCAAAAAAATTAGCCTTGTATTATATATCAAATTGTGACCCAAAAAGATGCGTACCCATATTTTATTTGATAAAAAAAAAAAAATTCTTTAACAAATGTATTTTCTGTTGCAGGACGTGAAAGGTGAACCTATGGATGATCATTTGCAGCTATAGTTGCCTGAAAATGTCAGCAAAAGATATTCTCCCTGGAGACTCATTTTGCGACAAAATCATACCAGTGTACAGATTCAGTTTCAAAAGCATTTCCATTGTCGCAACTTTCCATCAAAATCAACGATTGTTAGTTGGATTAAGAAGTTCAGAGAGCATGGAACTGTAGTGGACCTATGTTCTAAAGCCACAGGGGGAACTTATTCAGGCAGGAGGAAGAGTGCAAGGACAGGAGAAAACATTGCTGCAGTGAGGGACTCAGTAGGACGCAGCCCTAGGAAATCAGTTTGTAGACGCAGCCAAGAAGGAATGACAAGGGAGTCACTGGGGCGTGTTCTTACGTCTGATCTGCACCTATACCCATACAAAATCCAAATAAGGCAAAAATTAACTGATGCTGACAAGGAAAAGCGAGTAGCAATGTGTGAATCGTTCTGTAATGTGCTTGAAAATTATGAAAACTTTCTTGAGAACGTTTGGTTCCCAGATGAAGCCCATTTTTTGCTTTCCGGGCACGTCAATAGCAAAAACAATATTGTTTGGGGTTAAAAGGTTCCAGTTGAAGTGCTTCAGAGGCCGCTTAATTCCGTTAAATGTACAGCCTGGGTGGCCAAGAGCAAGCACGGGATCATCGGGCCTTTTTGGTTTGAAGATGATGACGGCAGTTCTAGACAGTCAACAAGGAGCGCTACATAGCTGTTCTGAACAAGTACTGGGCATCGCTGGGACGCCGGAGGGGGGTTGTGAGAGCTTCACAATGGTTTCAGCAAGACGGGGCCACACCTCATACAGCCAATGAAACTATTGCTTGGTTGAGGCAGAGGTTTGAAGAGAGACTCATAAGCAGAAGATGCGATGTGGAATGGGCCCCGCACTCACCAGATCTTAACCATATGTCATCTATTGGTTATGATTCGGTGCTGTAACCGCCACAACCCTGGTTCGATTTGAATTGCATACCATGTATTGTGATTTTGGTCAGCAATTTTTTTTAATTGATCAATCATTGGACAAATATGGTAGCCTAACATAAAACCTCGTTTGTAACGTGCATGTATAATTTATCCACCTGTATTTTCTGGTTTATGAGGCGCACCAGGTTGCAACCTGGTCATTCTTTTTATTTTATATCATTCTTCAATTATCTATTTTGCTTGATAATGCAACATCCATTGCATCCTGGTCATCCTTGAAGGGGGATTACCTCATGTGCGGTCCCTTCTCAAGGTTTATTCATTTATCTCATGCTGAGGTTTGAGTTTTTCCTTGCCTTCGTGTAGGTTTTAGATCAGGGGATGGTGAAATAATAGTCTGTAGTTTGCAATAGTCAGTGGTCTGTCCAGCCCTTTGAGACTGTGTGTGATTAAGGGCTATACAAAAAAAAAAACATGACGACCATTGCACACGCGCAATCAACATATAAAAGTAGACTTGGAAAGGTAGAGAAGGAAGGAAATAAAGAGGAAAAAAAACAAAGAATAATGGCAGATGAGCAGGACAAAAAAGGGGGAGGGCAAAATGGCAATACAGAAGCAGGCATACTTTGGCTTTGGCCAGCGAGACGTTTTCGTGGTTGTTGCTCTTGATGACGAAGAAGCGAGATTCCCGCAGGATAAATCGAAGGGTGCCGGTAGGATCTGCTATAAAAAAGGTAATAACGGTCAGTCAAGAATAGGAAGAGGGTGCCCGGCAGACGAGAAAAGGCCGACTTACCGACGGCTTGAACAGACGAGGAAAGCTTCTCGCATTTCTTCTCGGAACCTGAGAGTCAAATGACAGGAGACAGTCACAAAAACGTACGGTTCAGAGTCATCATGACCGCAAATCAGAGAGTTGCCCACCTGAGGCGTCCGAGGCAGAGTTCTGCGACTCGCCGTCAGAGAAACTGACGGAAGAGGGCGAGCGAGAATCTCCAGCCTCACTTCGTGTGTCGTAGTCGTTGACTTCGCCGCGACGCTCGTAATCTTCTTCCTCTTCGTCCTCTTTGTCTCCTTCCTCTTCCTCCTCGTCATCCACCTCTTCCTCCTCACCATCCTCTTCGTCTTCCTCTTCGACCTCCTCCCCGTCTTCTTCCTCTACAACCTCCTCCTCTTCTTCGTCATGGGAGGCGGCGGCGGGTGAAGAGCCTTCAGAAATATGCTCCGACAGATCGTCCTCTGATTGGTTGTCCTCCTGATGGTGGGAGGGGCTGCTGTGTCGCTTCTGCGCAAAAAAACCAAAAAAAAAATTCGATTAGTCGACGTGTCGAAAAAAAAAAACCCATACTAGAAATAGTCCACAGTGGAATTGATTGTCGACTAATGTCGCCAGACACTTTTTTATAACAGTGAGGCATCTTTCATGATTATCTCTACTGAGCGTAATAGTGTGTCTCGAACGCAAAAAACAGAAAGGATATTGTCAACATAAGTACGTGTGGCAAAACTTCTGAAGTTTCCGATCATTTTAGCTTTGATACAGCACATAAAAAGACTTGAAAAGTTTGCAAAACAGACAGTTCTTTGGTGATACAGAAAAATTTCAAAGAGAGTTGAACGAAACAGAGTGACTCACATCAGGAAGATTCAAGTAAAATTCAAGCCAAAGCAGTTCTGAAGGAAAAACTTCAGACCAACCCAATTGGTTTTAGATGGGACATTTTTTAAAAACTATTTTCCACAATATAAGGCCCACCAGATTGTAAAGCGCATTTCCAAAAATTGTCTAGACATATTTATTTCCATATAAAGAGGAGCAAGTAAAACTACAGTAAGAGCTACCTGTCTACAGACGCTCCACTACTTACGACCATTCGACTTATAAAAAACAGGAGATACAAACATTTTTTTCGGGATGAAAAATATCCAGACATTGGTTAAGTTAGATTTTGCATTGTGTGCACCTTTTTCCGAGTACAAGACAGTACTGTTGTGCTCCTTTCCGCCACTACCGGCATCTGGCGCAGTGAGAGGCCACCCAGCATCCACGCCCAAAGAAGAAATCCGCTTCCTCTTCCTAGTTTTGTGTAAATATACTGTACTGTATCGCCAGCGTGCCAAGTACTTTGACAATTTTATTGTTTAATATCTCGTGCATACATTCAATATGGTTGGTGTAAAGTGTAAAGAGGCGAGGCGTTTCTTTTAAAATGAAAGTGGAATAAGAAAGCTTGATGAGGTTGAGAAAATGGTTGGATCGCTTTTTTTCGCCCACTCTACCGTTGAGAAGGACCTCTTGAAGCCCATCTTCCAAAAATAAGTTTAACTCAACTTTATGGAGCATATTATTTTATGAAATGTTTATTCTATAGTACAAAAGAATACAGGTTACTTATACAAACCTTAAACCTACTTATATAAATCAGAAACATACAAAATATAGCGCTGAGGCAACTTACGAACAAATTCATCTCGTTCGTAAGTAGGGCAGAGTCTATACATTTACGGTATAAATTAGTGAACTAATTAGTCGTAAAAAGTCGCTGACCAAAATTGCATTGCAAAAAATTGTCAAATACAGGAAGCAAATCTGGGTCTCAGCGGCAGGAGCACCGATACCTAACCACTAGTAATAGATAATATACAAAAATGCAATGGATTTTATCACATTATCACACTATAGTTACTCATGGGACAGGAAACAAATGTTAGAGAATAAATAAAACAAAGTTGTCCCGAGTTTAGTGGGAAGTAGTTTTGGGGCTTCCACCGCTGCGACACAGGTTGGATTGCAGAGATACGGTAGGACACCTACCATATATGGCAAACCGATTTAATGAGGCACAGATTTAAATTTCTGACCAGTATGGATTTTTAGGTTTGCCTTATAGTCTGGAAAATACGGTATATTTTGTACAAATCTGCAGTATGTTCGATAAAAAATATTTTCACTGTATCCTTTTTGTTTTGTTTTTTTAATAATTTGACACGTAATCATATAACATTTGTGCAAAAAAATAAATCTTAATATCTGACATTTCAGAAGTCGGTGACTAGTCAACAATCAAAATAGTCATTGGTTGCAGCCATAATGGAGATAAACAGAACACCTAATAAGTAACAAAGAGACACCTGCTTGGCGGCCTCCACAACCCTGGATGAACGTCTCAGTGTGGCTTTTTCACCTCCACGGCTATGACCGGCTTCTCTTGTTCCTTGACGCGTCCTTCGCTCACTGTAAATATCGCCTCTGCCGCGGTAGCTGCCCACATGACGCCTGTGAGGACTACTCGCCGACCTTTTGGAGGATGACGAGGAGAGGGGAACTCCTGAGCCTCTTTTATTGGTTGAAGAAGATCTGGAAGGGGCATGGCCAGAGGAGCTCCGTAACCGCTTGCGTTCGTGGCTCTCCGAATGGTCGTTCTTTCGCTTTGTTCCTGGCGGACAACAAATCAGTTTAAGGTTAAGATAGACGACAGGAAGGCAGAGACTGAATATCGTGTTTTAGTTCTGCAGCAGACAACAGACAGAAAATGCTATCCAAAGGACATGTGGCGGATGCCTGGGTGTTTGGCGTGACTATCTGTGTGCCACTGTGATAGGCTGGGGTATGCTGTCAGTCAGACAGCCGGGCGGGTGCACAAGTCAATGTTTCCACCCAAAACAAACTGAAGCACAGCAACAGCCGGTTACATGGAAAATAAATTATTCGAAATATAATCTAAGTAAAGTCTGAAGAACGCAAAGATGCTGATCACCACCGGGTGCTCCGTGGGTTGTTAACGGGCCTGGGAAAAGACTTAGGCGGCGTCCGAAAATGGGGCAAAAGCGGGGCCGCAGGCTAGGCCTATTGGTAAGGCTACATGACAACTCTCAAGTCACCCCTGCTGTGGCTGTATCTCAACGAGTCATTCATTACCCAGGAAACTGATGACCTGGAGCTACATAAAACTTGTGGGAAAAAGATATATGTGTCACGGAAACCTCGCTCAACCCAAAGATCCCTGATGCTAGCGTGCAAGAAGCTGGTCGCTTTCTGCATCGCTTTCTTACACGGAAAGGAGAAGCCCTCCATATTGGTTGAACTATTGTATAATGACAATAAAGGCAATTCATTCAACTGCAATTCTGTTTTGTCTTTTTATTATTGTGTGACTGTCATAATGTGTCTGTTTTTCAGGTTTTGACTATTGCAACCCCTGCAAAAATCAAAGGATTATTGTCATGAGGAATGAAAAACAAAGACCAAAAAAAACGGCACTGAATTACCTTTCTTGTCAACAATGTGTCGTTCTGTTTGGGGGTTGTAGAGCTCGTCATCCTGATCGGGCGCCTCCGTCAAAATGTCTTCGAGAACAGTAAGCTCGCCATCTGTAGCATAGCAAAATTAACACTCAAATTAAAAGTTAAACATTTCTGTTAATTGGAAAACTAATTCTTATCAAATTGGATGAGTCATACTCTCCCCAAAATGAGAATCTGTTCTGCTGGACCAAGGGACGGGAACGTAAGGCTCACGAGCAAGGTGTGGCTCTTTTCATGAGTACATCTGGCTTGGAGATCAAGCCCATGAGGACGGGAGTGCAACACAGTATTTCTACCACGAGCAGCAGGAGCACTGTAGTGTCTCATAAAGTTATTTCTGTCTTTTTAGCCAATGGGATGCAGCAGAACCTGGATGCGAGTGTGACATCCGCCTGTAACAATTTCCTCTGTATTTTTTCCAAACGTGTACTTTCTACATACAAGTTGTGAAAAAAATGACGAATTATCAGCTCGTGGACCAGGGAAGGCATTTGTAGCTCCAGCCAGTGTGAAACACCTACTGGGCAACTGCTTTTGTGAGAGGAGGAGCCCAGCCAAGAACAAAGTGCAAGAAGGCAGCGACAGGGATTTTAGCAATAGCCCAAGATTAGCAGCTATAGGAGAAGCAGCTGCAGTTTCCCCAGCGCATTGTCATCATCACCCTGAAGCTGTAACTCGTAAAAACCATTAAAAGCATTGTGTTGATTGTGCCATGGGAGGACTGCTTGTTGAAGCCTACTAAAGGAAAATGACCAAGTACCAACCACTGACCATTGACTATCGGCATCAGGACTGCAAGGCAAGATGTTCGTCCATCAAAGTTGGCAGCATAGATTAAGTGGGACACTTTACATAGCTATACAGAGCATTAAGGGAACAGCAATCACACAAAAGGCAGCTGAAAAGCCTCGAAATAGCTCTGCATCCAGAGGAGAACTATGGGGAACGGCAAGTGCCACTTGACTTGAACATAAGTCGCTGGGTTGAACGCCCGTGGCTGGGTCGCCTGGGCGGGGATGTGCAATGTTGTGAAACCCCTGTGTACCCAGGAAACACGATTAATGAGGTTTAGGTGCATCAGAAGATGTATTTTACAACTACGACAAGTGTTTGTAGATTTGAAGGATGATGAAAATTAATATCTTTAAAATGGAAGACAAATAATGAGCACCCTGTTTCCTAGGTTGAAATTGTGACCATGTCACATAGCTAAAGGTAAATACATATGTATCCTTCGTTTGCAGTATATTGTGACATTTTACAAAAGAACACAACTTTCAACACAACTTGCTTGAAACTTATATTCATCACATGTCTGGGGTGTTGTTTCGCAGCTTTGTTTAAATTATAGTTAGACTCTCAATGAAAAGAATCAGAATAGTTTGAATAAATGCCTTTTTGAACCAAAAAAGGTCCCCGACTCTTTCACTAGACCAAGATATTTTGGATTTCCCCATAAGCCTTCGTTTGGAAAAGATATAGAACATGAGTCATTTTGCTGCAAACAAAACAGGACAATTTTTGTTTTTTTCATTGGTTAACATCTCCGATGTAAGGACGTTTTCGTACACACCGATTACCATTAATTGGTGGCACGTTAAGTGGAAGCAAGCATGTATTTTCTGATGACTCGGCAATCACCTGTAAGTAAATCGACCAAATTTAGGCAGTTGCAACAAAAATAATCCGAATGGGAGCGTTCCCGATCGCCCCTAAATTACCCTTATCCTCTGAGACAACATCCCTGGGAAATTTGATACCAGGAAAAAGAAAACCGCCGTGGGACACAGACATACTTGCACAAGAATGACTAACGCAAATTTTCGACCTGATTTAATCGATAAAACGGCTCTACGGACAACAAAGACAAGCTAACATGCTACCCAGGCTAAGGCTACCGCATACCTTTGTCTTCACGGCGGTCGGCCGCCATGTTAGCGCGGATGCGACTCGAATTGCGACACGAGTTTGTTGTTCTGGGTCAGTGTGGATTTGGTTTGAATATTAACCCCAAAAATACGGATATTGATAAAATTAACACCACAGAAATGGGCACTGTGATAAAATGGATGTCTGGGCCGGAAGTCGTTCACGGTTCTGTGGCGACCGCTTCCGCCCAGTCGACGGAGCTTTTGTGACGTCTAAAAACGTCATGGCCCTTCTCAGCTTTACATTTATAGATAGATACTTTATTCATCCCCGTAGGGAAATTCACACTTCCATCAGTATCCTTGTGTTGAAAAATAAAATAATAAAGAAAGCAGGCTGTGCTGCATCCAGAGTCACGTGATTGAAGTCCCCAGACATTACAGGGTGGCCTCGGGGTGCTGTGTTTGTAGTTTAGCGACAGCGGAGTGGTTGACGTCACACACTAGGCCAAAAGTTTGACGTCCCTGCAGCAGATGGAAATCTTTGTGTTTACATGCCCAGGGTTACACCACCTCGTGTTCACGTAGATAGCAAATTTGCCTCGTCTTCGCTTCCCGCAGGCTCTTGTGTCTCTGTCTGCCCTAACAGCTCTGAAGCCGTGTAGCTCCACGTTAGCGTCCGTAATGCTACACATGAGCCATGTTTCCGTAAAACACAGCAAACTGCACTCCTTGTACGCTTTGGTGTTTTTCACCAGCACAGCCAGTTTGTCGGTCTTATTCGGTAGAGAGTTTACATTTACCATGATTACGGACGGTACCGAAGACTTATAACGCCGCTAGCCGCTTAGCCTTCACCTTATCTCCGGCTCTGCAGCCACAATAGGGCCCCCTCACCTCGTCCAGTAAATGGGGAATCACGCCAGCATAAGAATTCTTCAGGGCAAGGAGTTGATTCCTCGAATAAATGCATTTTTGTGCGTTAAAACCCATAACCATAGGATAGAAAGTAATTCAAAGTGTAGTTATCAAACGGACCGAAAAACACAGAAGATAGTAGCAGACATTAAAAACAATAAATAACAAAAAGAGCGAAATAACACGGAGCTACTGGAGAGGCTGCCTCTCGCGGCGGCACCTTTGACGTACATATTTAACAAATATAAATCTTGAAATAACTATTGAAATTAAAAAGACCGAACTAAGATGTTGATTGCGAGCTTTCTCCGTAATAATGTGACAGTAATGTTGAAACTTGTATGAATACATAAATAAATAATAAATATGACAAAATAATATGAACTGACTAAACTAAAAAAAGATTTAAAAAATACAATCCAATCTCTTATTTGTGTATTGACATTTTTTACAGAGGTAATATCTTAAAGACGGGGTGCGAGATTTGAAGACTTAAAGCTGCAATCGTGACTTTAAACCAAGGGAGGTGGAAGCAGAGGATAAGACATGATGACATGAGGTTTATGAATGAATACATAGAGACGCGCTCGATTACTGTGCTCCTCTTTTTTTTTGCGGTTTCGGTTGGCTTTTGGACTCTGCCGGACCTGCAGGGACGAGCATAACGTCTCTCTCCGCCTCCTTTCCTCTAACTTAATGTGTTCCGCCCAAATAAGTCCGATAAATGTAAAATAAAAGCAGATAGGCGCAGTGGAAAATAAAGGATAAAGGCTGTTTGACCTTAGTTGGGCATTGTTAACACATACTTAATATAGAAAATATTTAACCGTCAACTTTTTGAAGACACCTCAAATGACGCACATTACCTTTAAGGCCAAACTTGAGTCCGACCCGAATTTTGGCCTGGTCTGGCCCTAAATGTTAATCATAAGACTCGGGTCGGGACAGGCTTCTATCTCGCAGACTTTCTTTTACTACCCACCTGTAATTTTTTCTTCTTTGTCTGTCCGCCTCTCCCTCTCTTAATGTACTGCACTAGATTCTTAAGGATGTGCTGCTGCTGTGGTTTATGGCCTCATTTTCAACCCGTTAAAGGTTATGGATGGCCCTTAAAAAAAAAAAATCCGTCAATTTTGGAAAATTGTCAGTTCATGCAACTTCTGCAGACACAGAAATGAAAATAAAGACAATTCAATTCAAATATAAGATGTAAAAGCGTATATAATCTTGTTTAACTTAGATTTTGTTACAAAGGGGAGCACAGCAGCAGACAGGAAAAGTACATAAAACATACAGAGAGTAATCAGCACATTCCAGAAAATCGTTGGCTACTCTCTGCCCAGTCTAGAAGACATTGCCGGCTGGCGATACTGCAGCAGAGCCACTCACTTTTTAAAGGACTCTTCCCCACCTGGCTCCCACCTATTTGACCTGTTGCCCTCTGGTAGGCGCTAAAGGTCCCTTAAATCAGCGACAAACAGGCTCGGAGAAAGCTTCTTCCCCAAAGCTATTGCCACCCTAAATGAGCGTACAAAACTGTGAATACACATATCTTGCACCTTTATATGTTGCAGTTGTTTCTGCTAAAGAATTTTCCACTTCTTATCATTGCAATATTGTTACGCTGCACCATTATTTTTCATTGCACTATTATTTTAACTTGTTCCAGTCTCTAAGTACTGTATTTCCATAGATTTGCCCATCTTATTTTAAAAAATTCTAATACATGGAGTGCCTAAATTCGTTGCATATAACTTTTCATAATGTTGATATAATTGACGATAAAGACAATTCAATTCAGTTGGCATCTCAATTCAATTAAAAGACAGGCTTTAATTCATCATAAATCACCTCTCCTCCTCCTGCGTAGAAGCATTAGACAACAGTTCCATCTAGTGGTCAAATGTTACACACTGGGGCTTTAACAGTTATGAGTTAAGTAAAGTCATGTTTATTTCTATAGTCCTTAATCACAAGGAGTCTCAAAGGGCTGCACAGAACACAGATTATTAGAAACCACAGACTATTATACCATCCTCTGATCTTAAACCTACATGAGGGCAAGGAAAACTTATGCTTTGATCGGCTGCGTGATTAAATTGAATGAAGTGACTATCTTAATGTGAGGTTGTTTTTTTTTTTTTACCCAAGAATCTCCTTTTAATAGGCCAGAGCATACCTACCTCCATGCCCTTACAAAATACTCTTACACCATATTTTTTTCCAAACGTGTTTATTTATATAGTTTAACATGTTATATTGTACATGTGTTTTTGTTATATCATATATATTGTTAATTAACATTTCGTTGTGAGATTCTGAGTTGCTCGACATGAATGAGGTTTAACATAAGAAAGGTTTAAAAATTAAGTGGCTTGGACGTTCATTGTAGAAGGAAAAAATACATGCAAATATAATTAAGTAGAATAATACATTTTCTTATTCAAATTATGAATTCATTTTCTGCATTAAATTATTGTTGGAAATATACTGATTTAAGGGGATAACCACAAACCTGCCTTTTTACATTTTCTCCTTTTATACTTCCTTTTTTCCTTAACTTCTTAATACAACATAATAATTCTTAATATAATGCGTCAAAGCAAGTGAGCCGTTTGGGAGCCGAAAAAGCCGGTTCTCTAAAAAGAGACGGACTTCTATTCACTACATAACTACCACATGAAATCCGAGGCGGCAGACGCATGCGCACAGTAGCATCAAACCGCTTGCTTCGTTTGCAAGGAAAAAAACGATACCGAGATAGAGGCTACCGCGGCGAAGTCGTTTGACTTGATTGATTTGCCGTTTCGTGATAGTCGGTGTATACCGGGTGGTACCCAAAATTTACAAATTTGCGTTTTTCCATACAGATTTTCTTGTACGTCGTACACGTCTTAAAATGCATAATGAACATACTTTGTACGGCAAAAACGTAGAGGTTGACGGGTATGCCAGAATAGTTATATTTATGGGGTTTGAAAGAGATAGAGGAGATGAAGTTTTGAATGGGCTCGTTTCATCTAGTCTGGTCCGCTAGATGGCAGTCTTGCATCCGAACGCAGAAAGCAGAGGCACCAATGAAGCGGCGTGAAAGTCGCAGTGTGACGACACAGCGGTTCCGTATCGGGATCCACGTCAGCGCGTTGCGGAAGATCATCCCGTCCCTGTAGCCCCACCGACCCGTCTCGATGGCGGACGAGAACACCCGCAAGGTGGTGTCTCAGATCCCGCTCCTCAAGACGAAAGCAGGCCCGCGGGAACGCGCTCTGTGGCCGCAGCGACTCAAGGAAGAGTACCAGGCCCTGATCCGCTTCGTGGAGAACAACAAGGCGGCTGACAACGACTGGTTCCGCCTGGAGTCCAACGCAGATGGCACGCGCTGGACCGGCACGTGCTGGTTCGTCCACGAGATGCTGCGCTACGAGTTCCGCCTGGAGTTCGACATCCCCGTGACGTACCCAGACACGGCACCGGAAGTGGCGCTACCGGAGCTCGACGGCAAGACGGCCAAGATGTACCGAGGTGGCAAGATCTGCTTGACTGATCACTTTGCGCCTTTGTGGGCCCGCAACTCGCCGCGTTTCGGCCTGGCCCATCTCATGGCGCTTGGGCTGGGGCCGTGGCTCGCCGTGGAGGTCCCGGACCTTATTGCCAAAGGGATCGTGGTCCACGCGGAGCCGCGGAAGACGTCGCAGTGACACTGGGAGTCCCACTCGTGCTTTGCGTGGGAACTTGTGCATCATGCTAGCTGCTGCCGGAAATTATGTTTGCCACAAAATAAAGAAAATAGCATCCGTGAATTTGTATGTTATTAAAGGGACAGTGTGTGATATTTAGTGCCTCCTCGTGGTACAAAAAAAAATAAAGACATTAATTTGGACACTTGGAAAAAGACATGAACAAACATACAATGTTATTTTTTTCTTATTAAAACTTAGGTCATTTTTTTAATATCTTACATAGTGAAATCCCACCTGGTAGTCGCCATATTCATACCTGTCAACCTGTACGGTTTTGCCGTACAAAGTACGTTTTTTATGCATTTTAAGACGAGTACGACGTACAAGGAAATCCTGTACGGAAAAACGCTAAGTTGTCAATGATGGGTACCATCCGGTAAACACAGACTATCACGAAACGGCAAATCAATCAAGTCTAACGAGTTCGCCGTGGTAGCCTCTATCTCGGTATTGTTTTTTTTTCTCATTGCAATTGAAGCGAGCAGTTTGATGCTACTGTGCGCATGAGTCTACCGCCTGGGGATTTCCCATCATGCATTATTCCGTTTTTTTTTTTTAATGGTGTACGATTATTTTGTACGTGAAAATACGACCGGGCATGGAGCCGTGGAGGTTGACAGGTATGCATATTCGTGTTAATTCCTGCGAATTTGCTGTTCACTGTGGCCCTGGTTGTTTTTTGCTTTTATCAGAGGTTGGCAACGCAAAATTTTGGAAGAACCATTGCGGACCAAAAAACGTGCTTTGAGCCACGCAAAAATTGTGCAACCTTGCAAAAACACTACTTTAAAATTGAGAAAAAAAATGTGATTCATACATAAAAGTTGTCATTCAATTAAATATATATATATATATATATATATATATATATATACACCCCAACCCTAATTTTTAAATTGGGGAGCCACTAAGGCAGCGCTTAAGAGACACATGCTACTTTAGACCCGCAGGTTGACCAACCCTGGCTTTTACCATATATAAACCTTTTTTACCTAAAGTAGTAGATTTCTGTATTAGATCAGTAGAAAAAAATATTGCTGAACCCATTTGCACAACATTGGATACAACGGGAGTGCCAGATCTTAAACCAAAAGACCACTAGGATGTGGATCACATGGGAAAAGGCATTAGATTTTATCTTATCACATTAGTTTTTTTACTCATTAGTACCATGTTGTTGAATACGTTAGGCCATATTCAAAAAGTATAAACCGAATACCAAAATAAAATACACAATTATTTTAATCATGGCCCCACGTATGCAACGCGGGGCACTAGGAGTAAAAATAGTGCCATGATGAGCTAAATCCTAATATCCTTGTAGTCTGATGACTACACAGTGGATTTGGGCTAATATTTAATGCTGTTATTATTACCAACTTTATTGTTGGGCCGTGCTGCGAGAATATGGTAAATCAAGTCATGTTTATTATTATAGCCCTTTATCACAAAGAGTAAAAAGGCTGCACAGGTTATTGCAAACTACAGACTAATATTAAACCATCCCCTGCTCTAAAAACCTACACGAGGGCAAGGAAAAACTCAAAAACCTCAACATGAGGAAAATAAGAAACCAGAAAAGGTTGGGGACCACTGCACGAAAGGGCTAGAAATTACCCGATCGGTGCCTCATTTTCACGAATGAAAACGGTTACCGGTAATCAACATGCATAATCTCCCATCTCATCTCATTAGCCGTACCGCTTATCCTCAGTAGGGTCGCGGGGGGGCTGGAGCCCATCCCAGCAATCATCGGGCAGTGGGCAGGGGACACCCTGAACTGGTTGCCAGCCAATCGCAGGGCACACAGGGACAGACAACTCATTCGCTCATTCACACCTAGGGACAATTTGGACCGGCCAATTCACCTGAAATGCATGTCTTTGGAATGTGGGAGGAAACCGGAGTGCCCGGAGGAAACCCACGCAAGCACGGGGAGAACATACAAACTCTGCACAGAAAGTCTGGAGCTGGATTTGAACCCACGACAGGTTCCCATGACATGAACTGTGCCGCACAAGCGCTAACCACTGCGCTAACAATTAGGTTTCACTGGAAACTTAATATAACATGTAAACTCTGAAATATCAACAGATATAAACATCCCACACAAAATCTATCAATTTACCCATGCTTACTTAAAACATGATTCTACCTTGTCCGCTTTCAGCAGCCAGCAGCATGCATACATTAGTCACGTGACAACATACTTCTAAAAAGACATTTATTGAAGAACCAATGAGTGAACAAACCATTTCATTCCGTCACCCAAAGTTTAAAGGTTCTGTCGTAGGAGCACGTGGCAATGAGTTTGCCATCCGGAGACACATCTACGCCCATTACCTGCCAACAATATCAAGATCAGCAAGCTTCGTTTACCTGATGAAGTATGTGTATGTGTCTTTAAAAAGGTAGATAGAAATAGTTCTGGAGAAATACAAACAGGGTGAATGGACATGGTTTGAACTAACTGTTTTAACACCATCTCATCAAAATGTGAGCTTAAAATCACATTATAAAGTGGCAATAGAAAAAAAAAGAGTACCTTCCCCTCATGGCCAGCCAGTGTCTTCAGGGGCATCCAGCCAGGGTGGCTCCAAACCTTCGCCGTGTTATCGTAGGCGCACGTTACTAGGAAATTGCCGTCTGTGGCTGTGGGCAAACACACATGATGGGTATATTTACACGTACAATAGAATTGGAAATAGAAAATTGCCTGTATTCCAATCATGCAAAGTAGTGTAAATGCGCACAGAAATCCTAAAAGTTTTAGTCCCACTTTGATTGTTAAGGTCGCAATGGTTGGGTTACTCCTTTCATTTTCTGATTACTGATTTTAGAGTAATCGGATTGCCTGTGCGCATTAGCAATTTTCCTCATTCGGTATCATTCTTTGCCGCAAACACTTTCAGATTTAGATTTTGAGCAACATTTTCTAATCAAAATGAGACATTTATTGGAATGCATTTTCGGGTGAACATACTTAAGATATTTGTTTTTAGAGAAGCAATTCATATCCAAGTAACCACCCAAAAATGTCGAATTGTCACAAAGTTTTAACCATAGTTTTAAAAACCATCTCCGATATTAAGAAAATCCAAATACAATGCTCAAATCAATACCAGCAAGATTTGTCTACCTGATGACGCTACCACTAAAAATTGGGGCTAGCGGCGAGTCAGAGTCACGAGGCTAAAATGAGTAGCTAGCAAGGGGAAAAAAATGCTCGTATACTCACGCTGGAATCTGACGCCCGACAACAGGTTTTGGTGGGCAGGGATTGTGTAAAGACATTTCCTGTTCCTCAGCTCCCAAACTTTGCAGGTGTTGTCTCCACTTCCTGTCGCCAGGTGGTAGCTGAAGAAGAAAAACTCTCACTTTTGGGGATTTCAAAATCATTGATTGGATGACTCCTAAGAGTGCAAACATTTTTGTTACAAATCCTTAGCTAACATAACATATTGGAGTGGACCATATGGCAAAAATATTGTTGGGTTCCCTAAAGTTAAATAGGGCCGGGAAATTCTTATATTAAGCTTTTCAGATATCCATACACATTCCAAATACAGTTGATCAATTTTAAATAATGGATAAAGGAACCAAAACATACTTTATATTTCAGCGAACAAACAAGGTTTGATTAACATGTTCAATATTGTGCCGACAAAACAGCACTTTTGCGTGAGACTTGTTACTGTATGGATTTAGGCTCCTTGCTTCTACTCAGCCGCTAGCACTACCAGTCACGTCCTTGAAGATAGAATTACTGGCGGCGCAAAGATATGATATATTTCAAAGCTGATTGAAATTCTACGCTGAATAGAATTAGTGCTATCGACAGTTTTTAGAGATCAAGATAATGTTCTTGTAATTTGTCATATTTCCAACCCCAGGTCTCCAGCTACTCAACTACAGTATTCGCGCATGACATTCGTAACTGATAATCCCACTATTGGCCAGTTTTTATTGTTCTCCAAATATGTTTAGCGCAGATTTAGCAAATTTTCATACAGCTGTCAAGTGTTTCCCATAGAATTTTGTAAGACACCGGAGGGTTCTGAGTTGGACAAATTTGAATTTTTCCCCCATAAAAATATTGTTATACGGCATACACAATTTTAAATGATCAGAAAAACGAATACAATATGATAAAAACGTATAAGTTGACTAATGTTATTTTAATGTGCAACCTATCAGTGATGGGAATTCCGGCTCTTTTTAGAGGATCTGCTCTCAAACGGCTCTTCAATTTTTGTTGTTGCTTTAACCGTTATACTACCAACAATATTTTATATTAAATGAATGAATACAAATGTATTATACTACTTAATTGTACGAGACTTTATTTTTTCACTCTACTGTGAACTTTTGACTAAATTTAACCTTTTTTTAACTATGCAACAATTTAAGTCAAGCAACACAGAACCTCTGAAAAACAAACTACACAACAAAATAAATATTATCTGTATAACAAAAACAAAATATCATTAGTCTCTACTAAATATTGGCATTTAGGAACACAAAATGCTAAGCTTTGAGGGACTAATTCGGATTCTTCTGTCAGTGATTGGCAATGCACAATGTTTTGGAGTCATTAATATAATTAAAATGAGTCCAAATAAGGACCATTTTCCTGCCTTGACTTATTTTCTTAAATTTCCTTTTTGTCTCCTGCATTGCAATCTCCCTGTGCCTAATGTGCTGCTGTGGCAGCCCCCCAACCCAACACCTCCCTCCTTAGCTCAGCGAAGAAAATATATTGTAGAGTATTCAACGTTTGGTCAGAATTCCGTTTCGCATGTCAAAAAATTATCAAACAATGTCAAAACAAGTGAAGCGAATACTGTGTTTTAAGTCAATCACGCAGATGCGTTATCTGACTGATACTGCTGGAATGTGAGGTTGGGGAGAGGAGCATTAGCTGCATTTGCGCATCAAAGGTCGCTGTGAGAACTCTACCACAGGAGGTACGCCCCTCCCAGGAGACCAGGACCCAGAGCTGGTACAGGTCTCACTCGCAAATGTACTCTGAATATGGCCAGCTAGAAAGTAAGGGAGCATGCCTTGACAGGAGAAGCTGGACCAAGGCCCTGGCCAAGTCTCAGCTCAACGGGCAGCCGGAGAGCCTTGCCAGGTCGGCAGCAAAGCTTGAGCAAACTAGTGGCCAAATCAGTAGGACAAAACCAGCGACCTCAGAGAAGCATTAGGCCACCAGCAGTTAACCTCTCCTTAAACACTGCATCCTGTGGCCCTCGTCCCAACCGGCTTTCAAGCCTACCAGGAGTCCTCATCGCTTTACAGCGGAGGACATAAAGATTGGGCTGTCATCTTCATCGAAGCAGAACATCTCATTGTTGCTAGGTATTGGTGTGACAAAAAATGGGGAACTCTATCAAAATACAATACTGTAATAATCAAGTCAATGTTGTTGTCCATCCAAATGGTGCCAGTTTAAGTTCTCAACTTCTAGTCATCTTTATTTTATTTTATTTTTAGTATTTTGTGTTCGATTCAAGCTTCTTCAGTAGATGATGAGTAAAATAAAAGTCCATAAATCCAAGCGTGTATGTGTCTTGATTAAAGTATATTGTGTGTGAGTAGCCACCCTTCATAACAACTAAACCAGTTTTTTCATCCGTTTTCCTGACATAATGATCTAAAAACATATGTGGTGTTCAAAAAAGGCAAGACGAGTTTTGAAAAGAATGAACCTCGGCTCTTTAATTCAATAAGAATTATTGATTTACCATCCGTATTCGCTACACGCTTATATAACCAATTAAGCAAAAGTGAGCGAGACCCTGGTGGGGACAATTTAGACCCTGGCAGTCTGCCATAGATTTTATCTGGTATGGGAAACACTGCTTTCGACGAAGCAGGCTTACAACTTTGATGCGCTAAGTGCAAGTTCCAATAAATTCAATAAGTTTCAAATGTTGTGATTGGCTCACCCATTAGGTGAAAAGTGGACGCTGTAGAGTTCCTGTAGGTGTCCCTCCAGGAAGACCACGCAGCGTCCTGTGCGGAGGTCCCAAACACGCCCAAAGGAATCCAATCCGCTGGCAGAGAATAGAGGGCTGAATTAAACACTCACAGTAGCATGTTAGACATCATTACGTAAGTTCACCAACTCGAACAGGTTAGGAAGCAATGTTTCCCTTTGAAATGAACAACTTCAATGTAAATACAAAAGAAAGGGAATATTAAAGTCTGGCCCAGAGAAAATAAAGCAAAAATACTTCTGAGAAGTACTGTAATGGTCGAAATTATTCTGAAGATCATTCAGGCTGGATTTGTACTCTACTACTGAAATTCTTACACACAGAGCTGTACTTAACTGTAATCACACAAAACATGAACTTTATACTGTATAATCCAGTGCCGTCCTGCTTACCCAGTAGCAGCCAGGGAGCCATCAGGATGAAAATGAAGGTCATGAACGCCTTGGCTGTGACCTTCTTGATGCAGAATCTCCTCCTGCACTTCCATGTCCCAAAGACGCCATGAATGATCGTAGCTACAGTTTAGAAAGTTTTGAAATTCGGCATAAGAAAATTCAATTAAAAATGAATTCGTCAAATAAAATAAAATGATGTTTTTGGTGCAGAAAGGCGAATCATTTGCAATACTTCTTAATCTAGTTATTTTACTTTGGGAGGAAAATGTGAGAAATCTGACTATTATAACCAGCAAAGGGTTTTGTAAGAATGTCATCTTTTTTTTTGTTTTAAAAAAATAATCAGCAATTGCATGTGCTCTACTTGTGCGTTGAATGTTTACCATGTGGATCCCAGGAACCTTCCGGACGGATGCCAACAGACGCGAGAAACTCGATCGGTGTGGTCGTCGATGCTAAGCACTGGCTCATCACTGCGAGAACGGTTCCTTGTTACGATTCACTTTTTCCACTGATAGAAAAAAATGGATCTGTTTACCTGAGCAAGTTCCAAAGCTTTACAGAGCCGTCCGCAGCGCATGAGGCCAAATTGACATCTGACTGTTTAAGAGAAACGCCAGCTTGCGGGCGGAAGACGACTGCACCGACGTTGGTGTTGTGACCTGAATTGTAGAATATAATTGTTTTGTAGAAGCACGGGAGGAAAAAAGGAGACATAGAAAGACTCAAGAGTAGTGAGCGGTTAAAAGTGAGAAAGTGAGTTTGGCGTGTTGCGCATGTTCTTCTGGTTTTCCCCCAAAATGTCTTTAAAGGCATCAACCTTATAGCAAGAAGAACTTGAGCAAAGTGGAGTACATAGAATATCCCACCTCTGAGCGTTCGGATCAGGTGGCAATCAGGAATGGACCATAGCTTACACAAACCGCTCCTGCAGGGTAAATGTCACGTTAGCATAGCGTTAACAGTTTCTGCGTGGGTTTGTAAACTAGAATCACCAGGAAGCTGTAGCCAGCATTTTGGAGTCAGGACTGAAGTGACAAAAGCTGATTGGTCGATCATCGCCGATCTGACTGCAAAAGTTGTTCAAGTTCTAAAGAGTAAGAAGTGACGATATACTATAAAACATCTATATTATTGAATTAACAAGGAAAATCATTTGCGCTTACTCTCAGGCTTTTGTTCAGTTCCTGCTGGCGGATGGTTCTGGTTGCCTCGCAAATTTCCTTCTGTGCCCGGGCCGCCTCCAAACGCTTCATCGACCTAATGGATGAATCACAGCGCATGTCAAGCACCCCCCCTTATACTGCATTTCAATTTGGACTCATTAGCACAGTTGTTGGTTACTCACTTTGGTAGAGAATAACGGGCCAACCAGAGACGTGCATCTTTGAGAGTGGCAGGGCCTTCGTGGTACCATGTCTGGTTGCACTGTGATTAGTCAAGTGTTAAATAAAAAACAAAAGAATGCAGTTAATTTTTTTTATTACATGCGTCTTTGTGGAAATACCAAAAGGTAAAAACCTCCTCTTGTGATCGCTTAGTTCGGTCTTCATCTCTTCTTGACTTCTTTAAGGCATCTGGTCCCACCACGGACAAAATTCCGCGAAGCCTGAAAAGTAGAAGGAACGGTGATACAAAGGGAAGATGCGGTTGTAAAATCGGACAAGATGAAATCTTAAAGTTGTGGCCTGCCTCTCCCGTCGATCCGCCGGCCCTTCCCCAAACAATGTGATTGGCTCCCCAAGTGCTCGCAGCCCAGCCTTGACCTCCGTGTCATCTGTGGACACGGTGATCTGTCGCGCTCGCCTTCTTCTCTCGAACTCAGCGAGCGCTTCTTGTTGCCTCTCATTTACAACCTCCAATTCCAGGGTCTCATCTGCAAAAGCATTGCAGAAAATCAGTCATGAGACGAGTGCTGAGTGATCAGTTTCCAAAATGCATCGCTTACAAGAGATGTTTATGTTTCCTGCTTCAATTCCTGCCTTGATGGCATCATTCCCTGGTGTCTGGCCGCTAGCAATCTCCGCGTTCAGACGCTCCCTCTCTTTTTCTTCCAGGCTCCCATAGAATACGCGACTTTTCTTCGGGACCGGAGCAGAGATCTCATCGTCTGACATCTTGTCAAATACTGGGTAAAAGAAACACCCGCAATAAATAAAGTAAGCTGACACAAGAAAGGGGAATTAGCTGCAAAATAGAAAACATGTTAAAACAGAAAAAGGACTACCATAAAAATTATAACACAAACATGTCACATACCTGGCAATCTCAGCCAAATGCCCCCTTTATTAATAATTGCAATTCCCGTTGTTAAACAATTAAAACACAACACAGAACCTATTTACTTACAGCAATACAGACTGTGTATAATATAAATAAATACAATATGTAAATACGTTTATGTAATCAATTTTGTTACATTTATTTCATATGCGCGAAAAATTCTTGAATAAAGACAACATTTGCTTGTGTACCGCAACAATATTAACAATCTACGAGAACTTTGTCGTATTTTATCACAGGGTTCATGATTTTATACACCTTTTTCCATAGCTAAACTTGAGCAATTTTAAGGACACCCATTTTCCAATTTCTCCAGTACCATAAATGAAAGAAATCCGGTGTATTTCATGTATTGTGCAGAGCAACAAATATACCTGCGATTTAAAAAAGCGATTTTTTTACCTTGCGTGTGCCTTTCTCAAAACCCATACTTTTTAGATCTTGAAAAAAAAAATTGTGAATACATTTGTTTTTGAGACACATCCCTCAATATAAAGGGTTTGGATAAGACAGTAATACATTGCTTATATTTATAGTAACATGTGTTTCACTTTGCAATTTACCACTGTGAAACGCACGCTACCATAATTTTTTGCAAGGCCTATAATAAATGTCCATACTAAATACGGAATCCGTGCACTATTACACGTTTTTGCCATGTTTAGGTGTACCATGCACCTGACCCGTAGGGGACAATGACGCTTCATGGGACAATGCCATACAAACTAATGCCAGCTGCCTTTAATCACGAGGAAATAAGAAATGCAATGGCAAAGCGAAGCAGTCTGAGAGCAGTATCTGCATCATTGCATCATTTTAAAGCAGGCTTTTTGAGAAGCATGGCAACAAGCATTCACAAGCACTTCAAGGGTTTTTCAAGCACCAGTGCGAAACTCTTTTACCAGTGGCCGACACGAGCCAAACTAGAGCATACCTGTCAACCTGTACGTTTTTGCCGTACAAAATACGTTTATTATACATTTTAAGACGTGTACGACGTACAAGAAAAATCTGTACGGAAAACCGCAAATTTGTCAATTATGGGTACCACCCGGTGTACACCGTCTATCACAAAATGGCAAATCAATCAGGTCAAAGGAGTTCGCCGCAGAAGCCTCTATCTCGGTATCGTTTTTTTCGTTGCAAACGAAGCGAGCGGTTTGATGATACTGTGCGCATGCGTCTGCCGCCTGGGGATTTCCCATCATGCATCATTCCGAAAAAGAAAAAATATGGTGTACGATTATTTTGTATTTCGTACGGGAAAATACTACAGTTTGTGCGGGCATGGAGCCCAGGAGGTTGACAGGTATGCTAGAGCCTTAGAGCCAAAAAGGGCAAGACGGGATAGGTCTAACAAAAAACAGTTGTTATTGTTGAATTATCAAAAATTGACGTGTATGAAGAGATTAATTGTATTTAATGGACCTTTTTGGTAATCGTGGAAAGGGGGGCGCTTTACGACAGTAGAATACGACACAATTACAAAAATACGTTATATACAGTTGTTTCAGTATATTTCTTTTGGGCCTATTGCATATAAATGGAAAAAGCTCTGAGTATTTTTGTATAAAATAAGAATTACGCATGTGCTCACTTACGGTGACCGTGTAATCTATAAACGTAAGCATAGTCAATCTAAGTGTGTTCATCCGAGTAAAGCAAAATATATATTTTCTGCACATGACAACGTTAATGAAGACAAAAACGTTTCTATTTTACAACCAAATAATCCTACAAAACGCTACGCAACACCAGAGTAGAATACAAACATGCCGCCACTAGCGTTAGCATTAGCAACTCTGGAACCATTAAGAAGTGTACCATAGACACATTTTAATATTGTTACATCAGCCATTAAGTTGAGTTTGTGTACACCAATGTGGTCAAAAGTAGAGACAGTAACAATTTAAAAGGTATAAAACTCACAAGTTTGTATAGTGGAGTGGTTCGGCGCTGTTTAAATTAAAAACTAAGTGCTTAACCCGGATGCACATGACACTTTTTTTAAGGTTCAAAGCTTGCACTTCCGGTAAAGCAGCTTTGGCACTTGGTAACTTACTTTTAAATCAAAGAGAAGTCAAAAACCTCTCGAACAAATCTCAGGAAGATCGCTGTGCGACGAGAATTATACTGACAGGTAATTGATTGCATGTTTATCTGCATTAAATACGTAAACGCCGCTTAAACAATGTCGCCCCTTTAGCTTCTTAGCTCTCTCTATTCACTTCTTACACACTGTAGTAAAATACGTTCGTTCAAACCAAAATATCAAAAGAGACGAAGTATACCAGAGTAAACGAAATAATACGACCTGAGAATAATGTACACTAAATTCTCAAGCTTAATCTAAACAGTTAAAGTACGGTGTATCTTTAAGGAATTATAAGCGTTCTAATAAACAAAGAATGAAAGTCATTGTTATATTGAAAATTGAATGAGCAGGTTTTTTTTTTCAATTGATCTATTGGAATTTTAAAATAGTACCATTTGTTCAATCAAAACATCATTGTTTTAGCGTGATTACGCACCAACCATACAAATTGATCTAGATTTGTTCTGTAAAACTAAGTTTTTTTCCCCAAATAAAAAAGATGTATGTACAATTAGTAATTTTTTTGAGGTACAACAAATTTCAGTTGTTTAGAAAAAGTCACTATACTGTAAAACAAGGGAATCCAAACGGGGTCAGTTTGTAGCAGAAAAAGTGTGATAACTGCAGAAGCACCTAAATGTAAAAGAATATTTTTTCTCAGAGAGCTATTAGCAAAAAATCCTTCTGGGTTCTCCATGAAAAAAAAACAAAAATACTATGAGATGAATAACTACCAAATAACACTGTGGGTTCTTTGCAGAAAGATAATCTTAGATGTCCGAGTGGTATATATATGACTTGCAAAAAAGCAGATTTTATCATTATCACTCTATTTTAGTCACAGTACCATAGACACGTTTTAATTTTGTTGTGCATTTCACGTCATTTATATCACTGGTAGTGCATTGTTAAGTCTGGGGCTTTCACCACCGCAATCAATTCACATTACAACCATAAATGCGCATCTAGACTTCGACTTCATTTTTAGGGAAAAAAGAAAATGTGCGTCAAAATGCTCTCGGATTGTTCAAACCCAATGTGGAGGCGGGTCATAGTTTGGGGGCCACTGCTGTGGACATTTTTGGGGGATTTATCTTTTAGGGTGTGTCAATCTCGTGTGCTTGCATGTGCAGACATATTTTCAGATCATAACTGAATGTGTCGAAGATGTTGAGGAGGAAACCGACTCGTTTGGAGCTAAAGATTGATGACACTGAAGAATTTGAGAGCATCAAAAAGGAGCTTGAGGTAACCTTTCAATTTTTCACCCTCGCCAATTACATGGAAAAAAAAGAGAAAAATATATTAGCTGTGTCTTACATTCCATCAGGCACGGAAACGTCAAAGGGACGAGGCCGAGTTGGAAAGCGGCGTCAGCAGTGAGGCTGTAGCTGGCGGTGACGGTGCGGCAGAAATTCCAACAGCATCATCATCAAGTGCTGCTGCTGCTTCGAGGGCAGAGCTGATCAATGAGAGAATTGGCTTCAAGCCACAACCCAAACCCACCACCTTGCCCACCCTCTTTGGAAGTTTGCAGTTTTAACAGATTAACAAAGCAATGTTTTGGACACTTATAACACGGGAAAATGTTAAGTGGTGTTTTATTTTCAATATGAATGACTCCTTTATCTTGTAAAAAGTTTCTTCAACGTTACTATACTAATTTATGTACAAAAAAACAAACTGAACACACAGGCAACACCCACTGGCAACACCTGCTTGTGACCCATCTTTCTGCAAATAAATAACTGATTGTCTTAAAATTAAAAGAACTTTCGGGTGCTGGATTTGTAGAGAACTAAAATGTATAAATACAAATAAAAAGTTATAATGTACATGTAAGGATATAAGTGTTTGCAATTCTTACAGGGTTAGACGTAACATCAATGTGTTTCATTTGGAAATAACAAATTGGTCTTTTTTGAGCAGTCATTGAAGCAAACGTATGAGCTGTTCAACCTGGAAGACTTTCAGTTCACTGACGTGGATCGAAGGCATGTCAACCCCAGACCAATGGCTTTTTGTAGATGCGCAGCGTTGAGGCGTGACGACATTAACGTTTTAAGTGTTCAAACGCCACGGATTCCCCGTTTGAAAAAGAAAAACACGGGTGAGACTTCCTGTCACTTTTTCTTGATGGCAGCCAGGTCTCGCTGCAGTTCGGAAAACTTAGGTCGCTCTTCCGGGCTGTACTGCCAACATCGTTGCATCACCTTGTACACATCGTCAGGGCAACGCTGAGGACAAGCCATCCTGTAACCTGACAAAACACAGATTTAGTGTTGGCGTATGCGGAGCGAGGTGTGTTAGGCTAGGTTCACACTGCAGGAAAATATTACTTTTTTGCATAAACGGGACCTGTATCCGTCTGAGCGGCACACATCGTTTTTTTTTCCACACCAGACCCCGGCCACTTTCATATGTGGTCCGAAATCCAATACATATCTGATCTTTTGGAATGCGACTGCAGTGTGAACAGTTGAGATTCATCCATGCCACCAGTACGTCATCGATAAACGACAGACGTCACTATTCTGCGCTCAGCTAGCTGCGGGGAAGCCAAGAAATCAACAACCACGGCGGGCGAAAACATGGAAAGCATGGTGGAGGTTTCAGATTTAATAGATATTAGGGGGGAAGGCCAAACTCGAGGAATCTTATCGGAACTGGGCAGTTTTTGAAAATATTTCAAGAGAAATGGCCGAGCGTGGGCCGTTAACATCCATGAGTACTTCCGCATACGCTGAGGGCATTGTGTGTGACGTCACGTGTCCTCTCATACGCGTGCGGGACTTGTGGCATACACACAGGAGATCACATACAAGTCGCATTTAGTTAGAAATGTGAACAATCTTCCAAATATATTTGATTTCACACAATAATCAGAATTGAGCATGAAGCTCTGCAGTGTGAGCCTAGACTTAGCGTGTGCTCACCTTTCTCCACCTGCTCCCGGGCCTGCTGATTGGTCATTCCTGGGTAAGGACACACCCCCAGACTGAAGGTTTCCCACAGCAGGATACCGTAACTCCATACGTCACTCTCGGAAGTGTAACGACCTGCAGATGAATAAGGGCAGCCTCAGTAGCCACATACATTTGCAGTAACCATTATTAAATGCAGAATCTAATTCACGGACACAAACCAATTTTTCCAAATAATGATTATTGTCATTAAGTCAAAAATATATATTTACTGTGGGGAAATAGTTATTTTTACTAAGCTGAATCTAGTACTTGTTTTAAATGAGATGAATCACATGACTTATTTCCATAGCTAACTCACAAGTAGTACTAATCAACAAATACTTTAGATCAGTGGTCAACGGACCGATACCAGGCCGTGGGTCGTTTGGTACTGTGCCGCACAGAAATAAAAGTTACCTTTATTTAGAAAAAAAAGTTGCGTTAATTTTGCTTGTACTTGCGAATCTTTGGTTACCCACAAAAACACTCAACGGTAATATATTACCACATTTGAGCAATTATTAAACAGTCGAAAAATATTGCTGACCACATTTGCACAACATTGGATGCAACAGGAATTGAACTTGGATCGCAGCAGTGAGAGCACCAAATCTTAACCACCAGAGTCTAGTGACTAGACAACTAGGGAAATAGATGACATAGTTTAAGGCATTGAATTTTTTTTACTCATGGTACCATGTTGTTGAATACATGGGCCCATTATATAAAACCATTTATTGACAAGGTTACTTATGAACAAAGTACCAAAATCAAATGAACAATGAATTTACATCATGTCCTTTAAAAGTTCAATCATCCCCTTTAAGGACGATCCCAACAATTGTTTCTGGTACAGTGAGTAATAATAGTGTGTTGATGAGCTAAAATCGAATTCATGTTCCTGTCATCTACATTCCTAGTGATGTAGTAATTACACAGTGAATCTAGGCTGATCAATATTATTATCATTGTTATTATTAATAACTTGAAGTCAGACATTAAACCAGTCCATGGTACAGACAAAGTTGGGGACCACTGATTTAGGTAATTATTTGGGTTTTACTTTTAGTCACACATTAATAATCAGGACACCATTTAACACAGGAAAGACTGGCCTCCATTTTTCATTTTTATCATTTGCATTTTAAGGGGTATTATTGTCAAAAAAATGAAAACTTAAACCCAAGTTAAAGACACTGTCAAAAGTAAAAGCTTTAATTGACAAGGAAAATAATTGCCCACACATTTTACACGTTGATCCCCATTTTCCGAGCACTGTCAAATTAGAATTCAAGAAATAAAGGTTGAAATTGGTGTTTTGTACATTTTCTTTCAAAGTGAATGCTACTGGTGGGCTAACCTTGATGAACATTAAAATTGTTGTAGTCACACACATTTATGTAGCACATTGTCGCACTAAAATGATCTAGATAACAGGGCAAAAATCAAAGACCTTCAGTACATCCTTCCTTACCATAGTTAAGAGCTTCTGGCGCAGTCCATTTGATTGGAATTTGCTTTAGTCCAGATGATGAATAAACGCCGTCGTCTTCCTGGCGACTCATCCCAAAATCGCTGATTTTCAGCAAGCTCCCTTCACCCACCAGGCAGTTCCTGGCTGCAAGGTCCCTGGTGCACACACACGATGCTTTAAAGTGAGCACCCGCTGGTTGCGGGATCCTCACTAATACTTACCTGTGGATGCAGTTTTTACTCTCTAAATACGCCATGCCGGCAGCCGCATCCACAGCAAAACGCAGCAGCTGCTTGGTCTTCAGTTCGTCTTTTTTCTTTCTCAGGAAAGATAGAAAGTCGCCGCCTGACAGAGCAAAAACAAGCCGGGCTCAGAAATTAAGAAATAAGGGACACGAGCGTGTGCCAACACATACCCGGAACCAGCTCCATGACAATGTAGATGGGCTGCCTTTGAGTGCATACGCCGATCAATTTCACAATGTTTGGGTGGTCGTATTGTTTCAGAATTCTGAACACAACACATAGGGAGTGCAACATTAAACAGATAAGAAAACTTTAGAATTTACAAAAGTCAAATGTAGAACTCATGCCCCTATTTCTAGGTTGTATTTTTTATACAGCATGATGAATCTTTCAACTTGTATTTGCGTCTAATTTGAGTTTGCTGGTTTTGATATGCCAGGTTTAAACTTTAGGTACAGCATTTTTCTTTAGGTTGGCCACAACGACGGTGACTCTGACCTGGCCTCTGAAAGGAAGCGGATCTTTAGTTCAGGAGGCAAATCTTCTTTGCAGGTTTTGACTGCCACCTGTGTCTTGTCACGAAGCAACGTCCCCTTGAACACCTCGCCAAAGTTTCCCTGCAGGAATGAGAGAACAATTATGACATTAGAGGTGATAAAACTCGTGACAACCTTTGTAGTTTAAAAGTAAAAAAAAAAATCAAAAACAGATATTTCAAACACTGCTCTTTTTTGACTAGATAACCAGGCATCAAAACTGAAGAACAGGATAAAAGCTAACCTTCCCCAGGAGCTCACCCAACGCGACATCCTCATGGTTAAGGATCCACTTTTTGTCCTGCACACAGGAGAGACCAAAGACATGTGAGACACAGGAAAACTGGTGACAGTCGTTTTAAGCACTCGCCTTAACGACAGGGTTGAGGAGCACAACGCCAGACTTTTTGGTGATGAGCTGCTTGGTAGAGAAGTGGTGCTCGATGAGCTGAGGTATAGTGGCAAAACCCGTCCCTTCAAAGCGGTACTGACTCTGCAGGAACAAAGGAGGACATGGAGGTCTACAAGTAACGCGGCCTGAAGGTGCGGGGACATGTAAAAAAACACGTACATCGGCGAACTGGATGATGAAATGTCTCCGCTGTTCGTCAGAGAACACAGACAGGACGTACTCGCCCGGTTTGCCATGGCTTTCCCTGACCAGGAAGTCTCCCTGCTGCCGAAGCAGCTCTTGGGCCTCCGTGCGAGGGATGGCACCGTGGTACCACTCCTGTTCCGCCAAGGGGCGTTCTGACGACGGGATGACGTCAAAGAAGTGCTGCCGCAGAGACACAAAATGAGTCTTGGGAGAAACTTTTTACAAAGAAACGCGTTCTTGGAACACAATTACTTTTCTCAGAAACAAGTACTGTATCTGTTAAGTAAGCAGGTTAAAAATAAAACCCGGTAACTCAACTGTTGTCACGATTACTTGTAATAATCAGATCATGATTTTTAACATCTTCTGAATGTTACCTAGTTCTTCCTCCTAATAATGATGCAATATTCAACCCTCAATCCGCCAGCAACAAATCATTGGACACAACCACTTAAATGTGTGTGTGTTTACATGCATATACAAGGTACAAGAAAATACAGTAATAGTGGTGTTGTCTCGAGCACAGAGTAGGAGCGCTGTATTTCTCCCTACTGATATTCTCCCTATCGTATATACTCGTATCGAAGCCATATTTACAATTAGAAAATAAAATACTGAAATCATGTGGGCTATTTAAATGCGCATATTTGGTTGTGTGTCACCAGTAGCGAATGGTGAGCAGCGTGTGAGGAGGGGTCGTCGCTGATACAGTAACAACAAAATGAATGGGGCAAAAGAATTTATGGTAAAGGATTGCTTAACTTTGGTGTTTTTATTTCTAAAATTACTTTTGCAATAAACTATGCTTTGAGAAAAAGAAAACATTTGGACAGTACCCAGAAATGTAGATGGATATCTTCGAGTGGTTTGAAGACAAAAGAGAAAATGGATATGGATTGTCTTGGCTAAGTATTCGTTTGCAAGCTCTCAAGATTGAACAAACCAAGAAATATGAAGGCTTCGTTTCTTCCACAGGTTTGTGTGCATGTTTTCCTCCATTTTACTATGTGGTTATTTTAAAGCAGTTTTAGCGAGTTGGCTTCAATGCGAGTATATACAGTAATTTGTAACTAGATAGCTACTTTCAGAGTAATGCACTATTTTTAGGGGTAACGGAATTCATTTTAAAATGAAGTAACTAACCGAAACTAGTTACTTTTTATGAATAACACCCCCAACACTGCACAAAATAGACAGGGACAGAAATATGTACAAAAATCAGAATTCAAGGTTATTTCTTATCCATTCAAGCTAAAAAATAAAATCTTTATTGATTCGCAATTTCTCATTTGGATTAAGGAAAAACAACTTTATATTAAGGCTCACCGAGGATGATGAACCCAACATGGCCTTTGGAGAGCGGATCATTCCGGCCAACGAGTGTCGCAGCGTGTCTAAACGAGAGCTCTTTTCCTTGCATTTATCCTGATAAAAGATTGGAAGCACACCCTTTAATCACGAGTGTCTCAGAAAAGGCGCATACCTCCGCAGATCGTTTCTACCGTAGAGCCAACTGAGCGAGTGTCATCCTCGTAGGGCACAGTAATGGGGGGTGGTGGAGGCGGAGGGCACGGAGCTTCAGCCATCTTGGTGTCCAACAACGCTTTCTGGGATGAGAGGCGGGCCTCGGTGCTGCGCAGCGATTGGACGGTTTGTCGCAGCTCCAGGAGCGACAGTTTTTGACTGAGGAGAAGCACGCAGCTGAGGACAGACGGACAGAAACACTTGGAGCAGAATGGCAAACAACGGTAGCGAGATAGAGACCTAGACACCAACTCGGACTTCCTGTCTGTGTGCTGTTGGCTGGAAATGATTTTGGCATCTAGGTCGTCCACCAGGGCTTCTTTGGTCCTCAGGTTTTGCTGGGTGAGGGCCAACTCCTCTGTGGCTGATGACAACCTAAAACACAAAACAAGTTACATAAGAACTATAGTTCTATGAGTCCCAGACTACCACCACAGACAGTGCTTCAAGCACTGAATATTACCTTGCACCGTTGCAGATATGCATACCAAAATGGTCACTTGTGACCATAGAAGATGTATAAACATAGTGAGTGTATGAATTCTGGTGTCACTACTGGTTTGTTTCTTACAGAATCTTCACGCCTGAACACAAGGATTCTAAGTACACTTGCGGTTGTCCGGGACTCATAAAACCGTAGTTACATACCTAACTTTTGTTAAATTTCATCGCTCCTGCCACGGCCTTAGATAAAGTAACCCCATGGAGCCTTTTGAGGGTACGATAGGGCAACTCCTACCAACGGTCAGCAACAGGACAGGAAAAGATCAAACTATCAAAACAATTTATTCAAGTGGAAATTAGCTGTAAGCAATACTCACACGAGAAAAGGAAATAAAACTGTAGTGACACCGAAATTAATACACCTTTTGGGGTGGCAGGTTTTGGAAAGCATTTATTGAACGGTGCATGAGGAAAGGGAACACTCAGAGCTTAAAACACCGACTCTAGGGGTCGGGAGGGGCGAAATTGAACAACGCTCCACTTGTGACTAAGATGCAGGGAAAATCTCAAAATACTAGAAGAGGCCATTTGTGGTCTGAACTATATCATCAAAATGCTCAAATGAAAAGTCCATGCTCTTAATATTTAATTTTCATGAAGTATTTCCTTTTGTTGGTTAAAAGTTTTTTGCTTTTTTTTTAATTCAATGTATCACATTTGAAGGAAACGTTTGCGTTTTGGCGACTTTGCTTCTTCGTAGTTTGTATTTTTCATTGTGCTTTTTAGCACTTGTTGTCGGTTGCACGACATAATAAAGAAGCACCGAGTGGTGAAATAATACACACTGTCACTTTAAAAGGTGGGGTGCGTTGTTTGAGGTGACTTTAGAAAGTTTAAAGTAGACTATTTTTACTATTAAGTATGTGTTAACAATGTTCAACTGAGTTCAAAGAGCCTTAATAATTGTTTTCCACCCCACACATTTGCTTATATCTTTTAGCACAGCTTTTCCGGGACTGGCAACACATTAGGAAGCAGGAAAGGGGGAGAAGCGTGGAGAGGGAGTTCATGCTCGTTCCCGGGTTTTTTGTTAGTGTAGCCTTAAATTAAAAAAAAAAGTGAGGAAAGGCCTCGATAAATACAGTCCAAATACCAACCCAAACCCCAAAAAGATGGAAAAAGAATAGTTTATAGTACTTAAGGAGGTCTTGAGTTTGCAAGTAGATGGCGGCAGAAAGAAGAAAAATGTCAATTTGCGGACACCACCTTTAAATGCTTTATACTACTGTCCAACCTTATAGCTTACACTGGATATGAATTATGTGCATGGAAAATAATGCATCATGGAGGACTCTATTAGTGGACTACGAATTAATTTCCCCTTACATCTTAGCCAACTAATTAGAAATTGTCACAAACTGACTTTAGGGACAAAATCATTTCTTGAAATACTGCCAATGAATACACGATAATCCTTCTATCGTTAAAGATATAAAAGGGAGCTAAAAATGCATCAAATCAAAAACTGTTTCTTTTAGTGACTTAGGTTCCATCTCATACCAAGGACCACTCTAGTTGCAAAAGAATATTTGTTACTCGAGGTATGTTTGTGCACTTGCTAAGTTTAGGGTGTATGTCCTTACATGGATTGAAGACTGTCGACAGTCAGTGTGTTCCAGAGGATCTCATTGGCGGACAGGTTTTCCGTATCATCCAGCAGAGATGTATCGAACTCCACGTTGGCCTCTGGGGTCTCGGGTGACCTGTTTCATGCACACATAATTAAGAGCGGCACAAAAAGTAAATAAAATGCATCCACTGTGACTATGGCGACCTGTAGGCTTCGATAAAGTGCTGGTATTCCACCAGTGGGTCGATCTGCTGAACCGCCGCAGAAATCTCCTGATGGACTTTGACGACCTCATCAGTTACCAGGCTGCTGATCTCACAGTACTCTTCCAGAATGTTCTTACTGTTGACACACACAAAGCATGTGCTGCTCTGCACTTGAAGCTTTTTGTATCCCATGACTAACATTGCCATTCTTTATATTTTCCATGTGAATCAACAATAACTTCAAGGTATTACCAAGGAAGCTCCAAAACGAAAGGTTTGCTTTTGATTGTTATTTAAGACCTAAAAATCATGTTTTTTCAAAACTTTGAAAAAAAAAAAAAAAAAGAATTACTACAAGAATTCTGTAAAACAGGTAAGCGCATCTTATACAAATACATCAGTTGACAATAGATCGTTTTTTATACAAAATAGCGGAAAGTGGAATAAAAAAGCTTGATGCAGTTGAGAAAATGGTTGGAACACTTTTTTTCGGCCCCTCTCTAACACGGAGGAGGACCTGTTGAAGCTTATCTTCCAAAAGTAAGGTAAACCTCACTTTATTTATCTTTATAGAGCATATTATTTTATTAAATGTTTATTTTTTTCGTACAAAACAATACAGTTTACTTATACAAGCCTTAAACATACTTACATAAACCATAAACATACAAAATATAGCACTGAAGCATTTTCGAAAGAATTCATCTAAATAACGATCTCGCTCCTAAGTTGGGCAGCATCGGTACACTAATGAGTCATTTCCCCTCGTCGTACTTTTTTAGGATGACTTTTCGTTTCATCCATTCTTTAGCATTTGTCACAAAAAATAGTGTCATAATGAGATACATCTAATGAGTGCTACGCACAAATACAGTATTCCTACTGCACAAACTACACTGATTTGAATTCTAACGCATCACTTCCAACACCTGATTCACACTGGGAAATCTCCCAATTTCCCCCTCCTCACCTCAAAACATTTATCCTCTGACCTGTACTATCTATGTAGGCCACCCCTTTTGACTTCAAAACGGTGAGTTTCTCCTAAAGGTGAGAGATTTTTATGCCTGTGAAAGGATTTCAGTTTGTCATGGAAAACTCTGGTTAATTTATGAGTGAATGAATAACGATAAAGAATAAAATTTAACTATACATCATTATTTGTGGTCTCACTTTGAAATAATCAAATGCTCCATGAAATGAGACAGTTCCCCATCTGTGATACAGTTCTACTTCCAAACAAACCTATTGACATATTTGTATATGTAGCATGTTATTTCACTGGATGTATTACACAAAGAGTTATCTTTTCAGTTTACTCTTATTGCAAATGTAAATTACCCAGAAAGTGGGTCTACAACAATGCGGGAAGGCGTACTCACAGAGCGAGCGTCATGTCCTCCTGCATCCGCTGAAGAGCATCAAGCAAGGCGGGTGCCGCATGCCGCCGATGCTCTTCCTGTTGCGTTTGCGCCCCGCATACCGCTACCACGTACTGGTTGTGGAGGTTGTGGAGCTTGGCCGTGGCTTTGTCGTAACGCTCGTGAGCACGCTCAGACTCGCGACCTGTCGCAGATACCAAAATTGGTTAGGAAGGGAAGGACGTGTTTTTAGGCCGGCTATCTCAACAAATTGAGAGGGTGGCAGAAAAACCTTTGCTGAGGGCTTCTCGATATTTATCTCTGGCGTTATTGGCGTCCCGGCTCAGCTGGCGATATGTCGACTTAAGCTTGTCCAGGTCACTCCTGGTCACCTAGTGAAACCCACCACAAAGTTGTAGTTATGATCATAATGATAATACTGATAGCACAAATTATGAGTCTGGATAAACTCAGTGTATTTCTTAAGTGGGGGTCCACCAGCCAATCTAATCTAACCCATAATGGAAAGAAACACATGGTGTACTTGCCATAGTTTCTAAACAAATACAGCCTCATATTGTGAAAAACTGGGGTGACCAAACTATGGCAAGGGGGCATTTACAATAATTGATATCGAACATCACTACAACTTCATAAGATTGTTGTTTTGAATTTTGGATCCAATTTCAATTATTTTGACAACATTTTTGGTTCTTTCATTGGGTATGATAAATGGATATGTGCAATATACCAAGGATTTGTCATATGCAAAATGAAGAAAAGATCACTTATGTGGAATAAATCTATTTAGTAGTTATGATGAAGTCCTTTATTTTCTGCAATGCCACTTAAAACAAAATTGTCAAATTCTGGATTCATTAGAAATTAATTGATATATTGGAAGCTTTTAGGTATTTTAATATTGCTGATTGTGGCGTATAGCCTACTAGTACATATTTTCTTGATACTCATATATTGAGATGGCATATCTCCCTATTATCTGCCAAATTAAAACAATAAAATACTTGATTAATTTATGTTGCATTCTCTAGAATACAGAATGTATGTTTTCTAACTTGTATTAACAGAAAATAAATGACTTTATTACAAGATTCATAATTTTCTATTTTCTGATACAAGTGGCATGGAAAAAACTAAAAGTAAAATAACACTTTTTGGTACACCACCTTTCAGGTTACGAGGCTTAAAGGGATTCCATTATCTAACAACTACATGTTGCTATCGCGCCACCGAAAATGAGTGCTAAAAAGCACAAGGTAGAATACAAAACTACAGAGAATTAAGGTGACCGAACCACACCATTTTCATCCCTAACCTGTAGCTGCAAATGGTGGGAACATATGTCCTCTTACTCTAGGTGAGGCTCATATTATGTAAAATAAATGCTAATTTATTGCACTGTGATAATTTAAAAAATGCACATTTGTATGAAAGTTAATATATTTTTGCTCATAAATCAATGTTTTTTAATGAATTAAGTTTTTTTTAACCACTTGGAGGCGCTAAGTAATATACATTGTCCTTTTAGGCAAATGACCTTGTGCTTGTTACTCTCTAGCTGCTGATGAAGATTCTGGTAGCTCTTCTTCACTTGCTGTTTGTCCCGGATGAGCGTTGCGAGGCGGTGCAGCGGACCGGAGTTGAGATCATCGGCGTGGCCCCTCATGACGCGACCCAGCGCCTCCGTCTGACGGACAACCTGTGACCAAGACTGATGCGTGCACACAGGACTTCAGAGCGAGAAGGAAAGTGGGAAGAGACGACCAAACCGGTGGCGGCGCTCACCTTATTGACGGTACTGACGTAATCAGCAGCTTCCTGTTTCTCCATTTGCTGGGTCATGCTGAGCAGCAGAGAGGCGTACTCTTTGTCGCTCTTCACACGCAGCGTCATGAAACGCTTTACTGTCTCCAACAACTGGCACACAAAAATAAATATGTTTGTATTACTCAACACCAACAACTTAATATGCTTGTCTGTTTATTAGGTGCCAGTTTATGGTACTTTTAGCAATTGTGCCTCCACTACTCTAGGGGGCAATAGAGCTCTCACCGGCAGAGAGTGCGTTTGTGGTGAAGAAGTTTTGTTTACATTGAACATTAGCGCTCTGCACTGAGTGTGAAGTGATGACACAAAGTGTAGCAGACCCTCATGTTAAACTTATTTTGCAGGGATGACAAGACAGGTGAAGATAAACGAAGATGAAGAGAAGAGCTAAAGTCTCCCAAAAGCCAAGACGAGGAAATATGACAAAGCGTGACTATGGACGCGAAGAAGATTGGAATCTTACCGTGTCTAAAAATGTTGGCAGGAGAGAGAATAGAGTCAAATAAATTTGGCTGTCATTTAAAGACTTTAAGCCCCAATCACGCTAAACTGCTTGAGTTTTTCAGTTTTTTTAACGTGCCAAACAAATGCGTAAATTCGGACGGAGGTGACATGTCATCACCAATATTAAGCAATCATTCTTTTGTCTTGGATCACTTAAAATGATGGCTCGATTAAAGCAGTGCAGAAAGAATTAACTCACGTTATTGTGTGTGTGTGTGGGGGGGGATTAAAGGTTTATTCCCCATCCAGGGGGTGGATGACAGAAAATAATTCACAGTATCCTTTTATCTCTTGTCAGAATAAAATATAATAATTTGAGTGTTGTTGTACTAAACCTCGAGATACGACCATAGTACACGAACGCCATCACTATTTAGCAAATGAGCTCTTTGTAAAGGAAACCCTTGTGCTCAAAAGCCCAAGGGCTATTATTTACAGTCTATCTGCACCATTGTCTATAAAATCAGTTAAGATACAGATCAGACTCTAAAATAGAATTTGCATCACATAAACAATAGAACCTGCTGGACCAATACTAAATTAAATATACATGAGAAACTTGCGAGGTGAGAATATTTGCGTCATCTTGAGATTGACAAATTCATGTTGTTTGTGTGTTTGGTTTCAGAAACAAGTACTTGGTTTGATAACTAGTAAGCAACATTGGAGCAAAAGGTAGTCAATTGGCGACCATAATTATAAAAGAAGAAGCGGTTACGGATTCCACTTGATATGTTATTCCTAAGTGTACTATTGTACTTGTAGTTGAACTGCTAGGGTCGGCACAAATTCCTCCCTGCAAAAAAAATAAAATAAAAAAGACGTACCTTTAATTCCCAATCCTGCAATTTGAGTAATCCCTCGTGGGAATTCTTCAGATCCCGACCAAAGCCCATCATGTGTCAACGGCGTATGAAGTCGAGAAAACAACGTTTGCATGATCCACTGGGATGTGACATGTACACGAAAAAACAATTCAAGTTACTTATAGGGGCTGTACCCGGAATTCCTGGATGTTTTCTCAGTTTTGAACGACACAAAAACACTTTTCCATAATAACATTTGTGTAGAAGGCTATCAAACACCTGAGATGCTTCATCGTGAAACTGCATGGATCATAAAACCATTGTTGAATAAAAATAGCTGTATATGCGGTGATTTGGAAAACCAACATAAGTGTCAACAACAGATGTGTAAAAAACAGCTACCTGGAAAACAAGCAGTTGTTGTGCCTAAATCAGACTCCCCTTCGGTTCTCAGGGCTGCACTTCTGACAGAACGTTTGTCGTTATTGTAGTCTGTTTGTTAAAAATTATAGATTGGTGTGGTTAACACAAAAGACGCGATCGTTGTAATTTGTATGAGTTTATTAAGATATATTAATGCAATCGTTACCAGGAAACTACATCACTTTAGGACCAAAATAAGCTAACCTTGCTCATTGCACAAACATACATTTGCCCGATTCAGAACTTTTGGTTTACAAGGTACCACTTTGCACTTTAAGCGTGTACTGTCTGTTTATGTATCGTACTGTCTACATGTGTGTCCTACTGTCGTGTGTCCTACCATAAGGTTGTTTTTATTTTATGAGGGCTGAGAGAAACACAATTTCAATTCTCTATTTATGCTGCAGACTTGACAATAAAGCTGACTTTGACCAACACCAGAGACGTACCAATGTAGCTTTACGCTAGCACAGGTAGGCTTTATTTAGTGTACCATTATAGCCTAACAGTAATGCGTGTTTATTGAACGTAGTTGTTTACTGCTGAGACATGCCAACATCTGACTCTCCCCCTAACTTCTCAGAGAAAAGTCTGAAACACTTTAAAATCAATGTGGTGTCATATTGAGATCAGAGAAAGGTGCCCTAGAAGTCATAAATCTCAAACAGTGACCACGTTAGCAAGGAGTGGGGATATTTTGGCATAACCTGCCGGGAATCTGATTCCCTCCTTAACTTCTGAGAGAATAGTCTGAAACACTTAAAGATCACTGTGGTGACATATATTAGGGCTACTATAGTACACCAAATAAAGCCGTATTGTGTACAACGAGTCGGGATTGGGGATATTATAGCGTAGTTACATTGGCTCGCCTCCGGTGTGGGTGACGTTTGCATTAATAAGTCTTAATATACTCATACAGACTACGATCGCTTCTTGTTTTGGTCACGCAAATATATATGTCTTAATTCGATCATACAGGGGCAGCAAGGTGGGGCAGAGGTTAGCACGTGTGCGGCACAGTTCTGAAGTCATGAGATCAAACCTCCTGTGTGGAGTTTGCATGTTCTCCCCGTGCTTGTGTGGGTTTCCTCCGGGCACTCCGGTTTCCTCTCACATCCCAAATACATGCATGTTAGGTTAATTGGCTGGTCCAAATTGTCCCCAGGGGTGAATGGGCTAGCTAATTGTCTGTCCCTGTGTGCCCTGCGACTGTCAGGCAACCAGTTCAGGGTGTCCCCTACCCGAAGATAGCTCGGATGGGCTCCAGCACCCCCGCGACCCTACTGAGGATAAGCGGTGTAGATAATGGATGGATAGATAATCATACAGATTACGATCGTTTCTTGTTTTATCAACACCATCAATATTCCCCAATAAACACATTAAGCAGACTACGATCACGACACACGTTCTGTCGGAAGCGCAGCTCTGAGAAAGATCGTTCACTCGAATGGAAGTCAGATTTTTGCAGGGGAGTCGGAACACCGTAAACCATTAAAGTGAATGGGGAAATCGACACTAGCTTGCCAGGGACATTTACAGCCCATAAAAGGTAAAAACAATTCAAATAACGTATGACAAACCGAATTAAATATCTAAAAGCTACGACTGGGGTTATTTATCCGCGTGTCTGTTCTTTTCTCGGCCCGTTAAACAGAAAAGCAGACAAGAAAAAGGGAGTGTAGTGGGAGTTGAGTCCCGGGACAGGAGGAACTTGAAGGGTTTACGACGGCTTTTCGCTCTTTTGCACCGCACTAAAGCACCTGAGAGGAGGCGAGTTGGGGCGACACACTCGGTGTCCGGTCACCGTAGTCCTCTGCTGTCAACACCCGCGTTCATTTCATCATCTTGTCAAAGATTTCTCCTTTCTTTTTCCACTTTCCCCGAATACCGTCCTTCGTGAAGCTAACGGCTAAAGCTAAAGCTGACAGGGAGGGGCTTCCGCCGGAAACGGAAGTACGACGGGAAGACGCCATTTTGCAGCCGTTGATTAACATACTTTTAAAATATAAAATAATATATTAGAAACGTAGACTCATTTACTTTAAATACATTTTAGAGTACAATGAACATTAATATAATTATCAAATAAACTTACAAGCAAAAACGCACTACTCTGAGATTTGATTAAGAACGGAGACATTCCCGCCATGTTGAATGTGGCAAAGCATTCATCTCATTTACTGAAACCCTTACAGAATTAGAATCGTTTTTATTGTTATCGTTTACAACGAGATTAGACATAACACTCCGGGATAAAACACAATAATGACTTAAAACAGGTAAAAAAAAAAAACAGATAAAACGAATGCCAGTAGAATAGGTAAAAAAGGTAAAAAATAGGTAAAAGGTGAAGGATTTTATACATTTGACTATAAAAGATTTTATACGATTGAATACAAGTTACATTTATCGAGTGCAATGAAGATTTTCACCGAGTAGGCTTAAAGTTTAATGACAGGTCACGCTGATCCGAATGCGGAAAGTTTTATCTTGTTCTGTTGATAACAGGACTCTGACGAAGGATGCAGGCATTGTTTTGATAAACGCTCAGTGTTGTTTTGAGTTTTTCCACACATCGAGGCAAGGTGGTGTAGCCCACGTGGGTGTTTCCTGGCACGCCCATGGGAGGAGCCGGCACACCATCTTGCGGAAAAAAACGTGGGCCGAGAAAAAGAAGCAGAAGATCGAGAGAGGAGGCTTGACAGAGACTCGAGTGACACTAATTTGGCTTATTCGGCCATATTTGATGGAGTTTACTTAGCTAAATTGTTTAAGAAATTAAATCTGCCCCTGTATAGAAATGCCGGTCTCTTTGTCATCTTTTCCATCAAGAAACGAGCATGCATTGTTAGGAGAATAAAGTTTGTGTTTGGTTAATGGAGTCAGATAACTAATTCGAACAATTTGGTAAACAGTACATTTTAATATTTAATTCCTAACAAAGGTAAAAAAGGAAAGGAGGAAAAAAGAAGGAAAAGGGTTGAAATTACTGGTTGAGTCAATTATTGGAGTTGATAACGGCATAGCAAGTACCAATAAGTCAGCCGATACCAGCCACAGGTATCATAAGGAATGGATCGAATTCAGCACCGAAACGGTTTCTGCTGAATATGACAAAAAGTGCAATTTAGATCCCAGACGAAAAAAACGACGTCACATCAAACGTGAGGCGAGTCATGTGAAGCTTGCTTTCACTCATGGGGGAGTCTGTGCATGCTTATTTTTCACATTTTACTTAAGAAAGAATGTGGAGGTCAAAACAGGAGCGCTGCCGAGCGTTTTTCTAAAAATATTTTTTCTCAAAATTCCATGTGATTTTCTGCTTTTATATTTTGTCAGCTGCCATTGGCTAGTATTTAAATACTAATGAATACAAAGTGTCTCACTATCTACAGTTGAGAAGTTGACCTGTCTCTATTCACTGTCCTGTCCATTAAAAAATAAAAAGTACCCAAAGAAATGGCAGGATAAATAGGCAACAAATATTTACAAAGTAGAGACTGGGCTAAATTGTAAGATTTTTCACCTCATTTCATAAAATGTATGTATTGTTCGGCTATCAAGAAAAAAACAGTGACTAGAAATTAATATTTTCATAACTTCTTAACATCTAAAATTCGCATTTAGGATAAAGCATCTTAGGATATTACAAAGTAATATCCTATTAATAGGTTTCAAGGGGCAGTGTGTGATATTTGACCACTAGATGTCACTGTGTAGTGTAGTGCAGGCTTACACAAGTAAGAAGGTTGCAGACTCAAAGAGACTATACCACACTATTTTTCCTTACATTTTTGTTTTTGCCCAGCCATTTTGCAAAGAAAGACAAAAAGAAGAAAAGGGAAAAAAGACAAAACGGGAAAAAGAATGAAAAAAAACACAAAAAAAATAGAGAAAAAGAAGAAAACAAAGGAAAAGGAAAAAGGGAAAGAGAAAAAGCAGAAAGAAAGAAAATAATGAAAAATATAGAAAGAATAGAATGAAAAGACAAAATAGGGGAAAAAAGAACAAGAAAAGTAAAGATAACAAAGAAGAAAAATTGACGGAAAAAAAGAAAGAAAGAAAGAATGGAATAAAAAGTCAAAAAACAAAAGAAAAGTAAAATAATACAGAAAAAAACACAAAATGGAAATAGCAAGAAAAAAGAATTAAACAAAGTAAAATTGGGAAAAAAAGAAGAAAATAAACAAATAAGGTAAATAAAAGGGGAACAAAGAAAACAAATAATGGAAAAAAGAAAAAAAATGAAGAAAAAGAAATAGGAGCAAAAGAGAAGAATGGGGAAAAACAGCAAAGAAAAGGGTGAAAAAAGAAAGGGAAAAAAAACATGTTTTTGTTTTTCCAGGGTTCCTGTAGCAGCAAGGTGTCGGACCAACATGTCAGCTCCCTTTAGGTAAGCCGTTTGGCATGTGAAATAAACACAAATCTCTCCACCTACAATTTTAAAAATGCGCTTTCATACAATATGTTTTTTTTATTATCATCAAATCAAAATATATTTTTAAATGAATGAAAGTTGTTTTTTTAACCAGTAGGAGGAGCTAACTGATACACATTGTCCCTTTAAAGAATGTAAGCAATGCAGGCCATTGTCAACATTACGCCAGTGCAGGTAAAGGGGGCGTGGTTTCGATCCAAAAAGGGTGTGTCATCAAGTTTAACAGGTTTGAGCAGTCCAGCGAGCTTCAAGGATGCTGAAAAAAAAACAGAAAGAAAAGAGAGAGAGAAAGAGAGAGTGAACAGGTGCAAGTTTCCATTGTTTGGACCAGAGCTAAACTTTTTTTTCCTCAAGACACGTCAACTGAAACAGGCAAGTCGCTTCTTCTCCTCCCGATCCGATTCACTTTGCGCTCTTTACTCCAACCTTGATTTGGTGATCAGTCGACTGTGTGTATAAACCGCTTTACTGCTCCAATCTGAGCCCGCAATCGGGTTTGGTGTTGGTTCCGCAAAGCCACCATGACTGTCAAGCTCCGATTCTGGGGTGTGAAATTCATTGTAGTTCGGGGAGGGGGGCGGCTTACTTTATAACAAACATTCTCAAGTGGATCGTACTGGTAGAATAAAGAGAAAGAAAGAAATAGAGAGTGGGGAGGGAAAAAGAGAAAGAAAGACGGAGAAAAATAGAGCACAAAGGAGAAAGGGAGAGAGAGAGAGGAGAGAAAGAAAGGAAAAAGGAGAGAAAGAGACCAAGAAAGAGAATGCTATCGAGATAGAGACAGAGAAAGAAAGAAAACAAGAGGCAGAGAGAGTGAGACAGGGCGATAAAGAGAGAGAAAGAGAGAAGAGAAAAAGAGTGAGAGAAAGAAAGGAAAAAAGAGAGAAAGAGACCAAGAAAGAGAATGTTATCGAGATAGAGAAACAGAAAGAAAGAAAGAAAGAAAACAAGAGAGAAAACGAGAGGCAAAGAAAGTGAGAGCGACAGAAAGAGATGAGAAAGAACAATAAAGAAACAAAGAAAAATAGAGAAAAAAGAAAGAGTGAAAGAAAAAAAGAGAACAAAAGAGGGAGAGGAAAAAAATGAGACAAATAGAGACAATGAGTGGGAGAAAGATGGAGAAAAGGGAAAGCAGGAAAAATAAATGAGAAATAGAGAGAAAGAAGAGAGAAAGAAATTAAAGCAAAAGAGAATGAAAGAGAGCAAAAAACATAATGTAATAGAGACAGAGAAAGAAAGAGCGAGAAAAAGATTGAGGGATAGAGAGAAGTGAAAAAGTGAGAGAACAAAAGAAATCAGTGAAAGGAAGAAAGATAGAGAAAGGCACAGAGGAAAAAAGAGAGAAAGAAAAAGAGCTAAATGGCGAGAGGAAAAGAGACCAAAAGAGAGAAAGATAGAGAGAAAGAGAAAAGGGAGAAAGTGGGACATAGAAAGACAAAGAGTGAGAGAAAGAGAGACTAGAGATAAAGGTAGAGGAAGTGAGGAACAGTGGACCAGCTTTACACCCTCTATAGCAGGGGTGTCAAACTCATTTGAACTCGGGGGCCACACGATAGAACAAACATTCTCTCGGGGGCCGAACTAATGAGGATGGAAGAATGAAATGGAGAAATGGACGGAAAGAAAGAAAAAAAGAATAAAGGAAGAATGAAAATGAAAGATGGGGGAAAGAAAGAATGAAATAACAAAATAAAGAAAAAAGGAAGAATGAAAAGGAAAGATGGAGAAAAAGAAAGAAAGAAAGAAAGAAAAAATGAATGAAAAGGAACGATGGAGAGAAAGAAAGAAATAAAGAAAGAAAGACTAGTAGATTGGGGAGAAAGAAAAAATAAGAGAAAGAGGGAGAGAAAAAGAGAAAGGCTGGGACAAGAAAGAGAGAAAGAAAGAGGGATAAAAGAGAACAAGAGAGAGAGAATGTGAGAAACAAAAGAGATAAAAAGAGAAATAGTGAGAGAGGGGGAAAGAAAGAGAAAAAAAGAAATCCAAACAGAAATAGAGAGAGAGAAAGAGAGAAGGAGAGAAAGAGAGGGGGACACAAGAATGAGAGAGAAAATACAAAGAAAAGGAAAAAAGGAAGAGAGAGCAAAAGAAGGTAAAAAGTCACAGATGGAGAAAGAGACAAAGAGGAACAAGGAAAGAAAAAGAGAGACGGAGCAAGTGAAAGAGAGAGGGATAGAAAGTGAGAGAAAAATGGAGGAAGAGACAGAGAGTGGGAGAGAGAGAGAAAGAAAGAAAGAAATACTAGTACAGTACTTGTGAGGGGCGCCTGGCTTTGGCAAAATCACGTGGCCATATTTCTAACTGCAGCTCGTTTTTCTCTTGCGCTTCCTTCAGCGTTGTCTCGCGGGCCGGATTCAATCCCTTAGCGGGCCTGATCCGGCCCGCGGGCCGCCTGTTTGACGCCTGTGCTCTATAGAGTCTTTGAGGATTTATGGGAGTATGCCCAATCAGTCTTCATGTGTTCTGTGAACTTGGACAAGGCATTTGACCATGTTCCTTGGGGTGGGGGGCGCTTTGGAAGTATGAGATACGGGACAGTCCCTGCATGACCAGTGCTACAGCTTTTCTTCGCATTGCCGGCAGTAAATCGGATTTGTGTCCAGTGGAAGTTAACTCTGCCACGGCTGGCCTTTGTCACTGATTCTGTTGTCAGGAGTATGGGTTACTGGACTGTCTTATCAGGGCTGTTCGGTCCCTGTATGCCAGAGTTTGCTTAACATTGCCGACAATAAATCGAAATTTGTTTCCAGTAGAAGTGGGACTCCGCCACAGCTGCCCTTTGTCAATGATTCCGTTCAAAACTTTCATGGACAGATTTCTTAGACACAGCCATAGTGTGGTAGGGATCCGGTCTGGAAGCCTCAGCATTGCATTTCTGCTTCTTCCAGATGATGTGATGCTGTTTGGCTTCCTCAGGCCGTGATCTTTAGCTCTCCTTGGAGTGATCCAAAGCCAAGCGTGAAGCGGTTGGGACGAATATCAGCACCTCCAAGTTCAAGACCATAACTCTCACCCAGAAAAGGGTGGCATGCCTTTACCGGGTCGGGGATAAGATCCCGTCGGAAGTGGAGGAGTTCAAGTATCTCAGGTTGTTTTTCACGAGTTAGGGTAGGATGGAACAGGATATCAACAATGCAGGGTCTGCTCCTAACACACTCCTCAAACACTTCATCTCAAAAACATTTATTTTCCCTCTCAAATCTGCGTTCAGGCTCCAAGTCTCTGCACCATACAACACACTTGGCACAATCACACTCTCATACGGTCCATTCTTAACATCCATACTGTTAGATTTTAAATATATTAAAATGTACCGTTTACCAAATTGTTCAAATTAGTTATCTGACTCCATTAACCAAACACAAGCTACATTTATAAGTTTGTAGCTGATGCGATGCTGAACAGGAAGCCAGTGTAGCTGTTGGAGAATGGGGGTGATGTGCTGCTGGGAAGATGTTTTTGTGATGATGCGAGCAGAGGCGTTTTGAACCAGCTGAATTTTATGGAGGGACTTTTGAGGAAGGCCGAAGAGGAGAGCATTGCAGTAGTCAAGGCGGGATGTGACAAGACTGTGGACGAGAATAGCAGTGGTGCGGGGGGTGAGGGAAGGGTGGAGTCTGGTAACATTGCGGAGGTGGAAATAAGCAGTGCGGGTGATGGTGTTGATATGTGAGTGGAAGGTAAGCATGCTATCCAGGGTGACACCCAGACTCTTGACCTGGGGGGAGGGGGACACTAAGGAGCTGTCGATCTTCCCGCCAGGGAAGCCCCCGCCCCTGGGCTTCACCACCTCCTCGCAGAAGGGCGTCGCGATGTCTGTCCTTGTGCGTCTGGCCTTCTCCGTCAGCACTCACAGGAAATCTGTTATCAGAAATATGTCTGATGCATTCCACAAAACCTAACCTTGTAATGTACTTTGAAAAAAAAAACAGTCAGTGAATATCTTGCATGAAACTCAATAAATGTAACTTGTATTCAATCGTATAAAATCCTTTATAGTCAAATGTATAAAACCCTTCAACATCCATACTCATACTCTTGCGGTTTGTATAAAAGCAAAATAAAATTCCGATCTTGGATACGAGCATACGGCTTTTAATCACGTGTGCTCCGTAGTCCTGAATTCACGGTACCCATTTTCAATGTTTAGTTTCCGACCCAAATTTTCACTTTGAAGTCGTTCTGACACTGTTCTCATTTAATCTTTCCAAACAGGGATTTTCACCGACCTCCCGGACTGTTCAGAGCGTCCGGCGGGACCATGTCATCCAACATCCGTGTGTCGCTGGACAACCCGTACGGTCAGGTGACCATCCCTCGCGCTCACCTGCGCACCTCGGCCGATAACGCCACGGTGATCGCCAACCCGGTGGCGCTCAACGGAAACGACCTCAACGCCTACGTGTCGCCGCCTCCGCCGTATTTGGTGAAGGAGGCCGAGGAGGAAAGCGGCGGAGGACGTTGCGCCTGCTGCTACCGATGCAGGAAGAGGAAGTGAGGTCCTGGGGGACGCTCTCCCGCCGCCCATTGTGAAACCGAGATGTCATTGACTGAAGGGAAGTGAAATGGCAGCCATTTTCTTCGCGTAGCAGCTTGCCCCAAACAGCTAGTCGTTACCGGATAGCCGCTATCAGCTTGCCGCTAACACCTAGATACTAGCCGCTAATGATTAGCCGCACACAACTAACAGACTTCCTGTTTAACTCTTGGAAATCATAGACTGAAGATGTAATCCGTTAAGAAAAAAAAGAGAAAAATAAAGGACTACTTTAACCGTTTAAATGTTAGTTTCATGGTTTGTAATGTTGAATGAATCAAGGAATGAATGAAAACTTTTATTTCGAACATTAAAATAAAAACAGGACAAAAAGAATGAGTCAACAACAAAATAATGTCACATAACATGTTCGAAAAGGGGTACTCAGAAGCAGATGCTTATTTTTCCTACCCCTTTATCTTCCCTATTAAATACATTCTACAAATCCTCCTTTAGAAACCCACTACCATCACCAAACTGTGGAGGAGGCTGGAAGAAGAATGGACCAAAATCACAATGTTCAAATGTTTGCCAATTTTAAGAGTGTTTATAGGGGCCTTAAGGCCTGATATACAGTAAGCCCTTTCAAATCAGAGGTAAAAAAATCCAGCCCGACCAGGGTCCGCGGGTACTCGACCAATTACCCTGATTTTCAGGACTAAACCCAAATCAAACCCAAAATTCTACTTTTCATTTGTGAGGACTCGGAAGGAGGAGAGGTTATTTATGATAACAAATTAAAACGTTTCTTTTGTGCCGAAATCCAAGTTACACAAGACTGTTAAAACATGTACCCGTTCTATATCTCTGTCTGCAGAGATTACATTAACCGTCAATTTTCCATCCTGGAGGTTTTATTTGAAGAGTTGACGGGAAATTTTTAAGGCTGTCCGTCATTTTGACGAGGTGAAAATTGGGTTATAAACCACAGTAGCAGTACGTCTTTAAGAATTTAGCAAGCCACTTTGAGAGAGAGAGAGAGAGAGATAGAGGCAGACAGACATAAAAGAACAAAGACGACGGTAAATAATAATAAAATAAAATAAAGGTGTTAAGAGAGAAGCCTGGCTCAACCCAGACGTAATGATTGACAAAATTTGGACTTAGAACTTACTTCTGTTCCAAATTGCCTCACTTCATATATAAAAGTAGTTATTTTCTATGTTGGGAGGGTTATTTTTCACTATTATTAGTATATCACATATCAAGGTATTTTGAGTTTAATTTTAAATTACATAATAAATCATTTTGGTGACTTAAAGGGGCAGTGTGTATTATTTGAGCAGTGGATCTTGCTGTATCGTGTAGTGCAACTGAAAACAAGTGCTAGAAAGCAAAACGAAGAAAACAAACAAGAGACACAAAGGGACCAAACAGCACATTTTTTTCTCATTTTTTGAAAAGCCTTTAATTAAATTTTTGGGTTTTAGGGATTCCCGTAGCAGAAAGATGGCTGGCAGTCATTCAAGTGAGGCTTGTGTTAAATTGAATAAATTCAAATTTCTCAACCTACGAATATTTACATTTTTAAAAAAGCACATTTGTATAATAGTATGCCTATTTTTTTTATTATTAATCAAATGAATATTATTTTTTTAATAAGTAAGTTTTTTGTACCACTAGGAGGCACTGAATAATAATATAATAATTATAATAATAATAATTAATAAGAATTTCCTTTGTATTGTCATTCTTTGTAACAATGTACACAGAACGAAATGTCGATACACCTGACCCGTTGTAGCGAGCCGATGCAGCCGCAGCCAACAGAGGGCGCCGCCATTTTACCAATGTTATAAGTCTTAGGTATGACTCGGCCGAGGCGCGAACCAGCGACCTCCCAGTCTCAAAGCGGGCGCCCTACCATCTAGGCTACTGTCCCTTTAATCTAAAATTTGGCGAGTACCGATATTTTAAAAAAAGGCTAGTATCAGCAACGTTGCCGATGTTGTACCTCTTATTACAACTAAGCTATGTTAGATTAGGCCTCTCGGCTATTAGATAGAAGACTTGAGCTGACCCGCTAGGCTGCTCTGACGTCTGAAGGATTTTATACATTTGACTATAAAGGATTTTGTACGAATGAATACAAATTACATTTAATGCAAAAGATATTCACTGGCTGGGCTGTGGGGCAGGTCAGTGCAACCTAGTGGAGAATGATGCTTACAGGAACAGCGGGGAACTGGGACAAAGGGCTGATAAGATAATCAGCACTTCTCGACGCAGAGGGGCCCCGATGACATAGAAACGCTCGGGGATGTTTTGACCATTTCAGACATCGAGGCGAGGTGTTGGAGCCCACGTGGGGACGCCCATGGGAGGAGCCGGCGCTCCATTGTGCGGGGGAGAAGATGGCCAATGAGAAGAAAGCTAAAGCTAGTTGCAGACACACATAGCAAATTGGAGAAGAGTGGGATGTCTTTTGATATGTTTGTTGAAATGTATAAATGATCCTGGAAATATCGAAGTGGGAGAGTTGTCTCCGGAGGGCACACTTACATCTGCTGTTGTGAATAAACCCACCCACGTGCGGAATTGCAGACTTCTTGATTATTTTCTTTTATTCTCTCTCAAAAAACGAGCACGCATGATTGTTGAGTAAATGTAGGTCAGATAACTAATTCCAACATTTTGGTAAACGTTTGGTACATTTTTATAGTTAGAAATCCAACACGTCTTACGATCAAGAAGCAAAAAAATCAGAAGGCCTTGAAACTAAGGTTATTGAATGCAGCATGAACGTGACACCATATCAATGTGTCCAATCACAAATCATACACTGTGCAGCATGGAGGCCTGTTGCCAGGCAACCGGTCGCTCAATGCTGCAACCTGATAAGTGAGATCGGCGACCAATAGAAAACAAGCTCTTCAATTTTTAATCTGAATCCGGAAAAAGCGGATGACAGTGACCAGGAAGTGACGCGTAGACGATGGCCAACATCTGAGACTCGGACGGAGAAATTAAGATCGCACTGAAAAACAGACAGGATGTGACATCATCAGGTATGTTTTTGGGAAGACCCAGCCGGCACAGGTGGGCATTAAGGGTGGGCGATACCAGGAATTATCACATCGACAAGCTACCCATATTTTTCGGACCATAAGTCTCACTCGGAGTATAATAGAATAGAATAGAATAGAATACAGCGGAACCTCGATTCTCGACCATAATCCGTTCCAGAACCCTGTTCGAAAACCGATTTGTTGGATCACCGAAATCATTTTTCCCATTAAAAATAATGTAAATCGTTTTAATCCGTTCCAACACCCTGACTGTTTACCTTGAATGTTTAACGTAAACATAAAGCTAACCCAGGCAGGTACGTTCGCGTTATCGTAATCTTCCGTACGAAAGATTACGCTAACACGAACGTGTAAAAATAAAAAAAGGATAGAGAAAAGAATTATGGATAGGATTTATTACCTTTGTGGTGGTCAGCAGAAGGCGCAGGTGGACGGCCGTTGCTTGCTTATAGCACTCACTCCCTTAGCCATATCACTAGATTTCACAGCCTCCTTATTCTTTAGTATCGTACTGATCGTAGATTTAGCCATGCTGTATTCCCTAGCAAGATCAGACACTCGCACACCTCCTTCATATTTTGCTATTATTTCTTTCTCAAATGCAATAGTTGTACGCACTACTTTTCTTTTTTTCACCTGTAGCAACTTTGCTGCTTGCACTGACTTTCTTCGGAGGCATAATAAGGGGCTAAAACACCCGTACGCCGCTCAGCATCGCACCCTAGCGTACCCACTCACGCATTACCAAGAATTTCTCGAAATTTTTGGTCGGACTCCGATTTGTCCGAACTGAGAGGCTCCACTGTATACCTTTATTGTCATTGTTACAAAATGGGTAGAACATATAGTGACAACGAAATTGGACGTGGCACTCCAGGTTCACATTTAACAGTGAGGATAAAAGAAAACAAAGAAGATAAAGGTTTTAATTTACACAATATTTACACAAGAAATGTGGGCATGTAGGATGTTACATACAGTTTTGGGATCGTATTAGTGCAATATGCGGTAAGTGCAAAAATAGGCAACATTGTGCAGTAGCATTTTAAGGGGAAATGTATGTGATGAAATCCAACCATAGACATACATGTCATCTTGAAAGGCAATTTAAAATAAAAATGAAATAGGAACACGGTATACTAATGTTACATGTATGTGCATATCTTAAACACGCTTATATACGTCAGTAACGACCGGCGTTGGGAAAAACCCCGTTACAAATAAAGCCATTACGTAACCATTTTGCATTTCTGTTTTGGCCCAGCCTTTTTTAGGATTTTGGGTTCTTGTAGCAGCAAGATGGCAGACATTTGAGGCTCATGTTAATAGATAGATAGATAGATAGATAGATAGATACTTTATTCCCCCCCATAGGGAAATTCACACTTCCAGCAGTTTCCTTTGTTGTTTATTAACAGATTAACAGGATGCCTTCAGGGTGCTTTGTTGTAGTTTAGCCACAGCGGAGTGGATGACGTCACATGCTAGTCCAAAAGTTCGACGTCCCTGCAGCAGATGGAAATCTTTGTGCCCAGGGTTACACCACCTCGTGCTCACGTAGATAGCAGATTCGCCTCCTCTCCGCTTCCCGCAGGATTTTGTGTCTCTGTCTGCCCTAACAGCGCTGAAGCCGGGTAGCTCCACGTTAGCGTCCGAGATGCTAGACGTGAGCCACGTTTCCGTAAAACACAGCAAACTGCACTCCCTGTGCGCTTTGATGTTTCTCACCAGCACAGCCAGTTCGTCTGTCTTATTTGGTAAAGAGTTCACATTTACCATGATTACGGACGGTACCGAAGACTTATAACGCCGCTAGCCGCTTAGCTAGCTTCAGCTCTCCATCCACCATAGGGCCCCCTCATAACGCCGGCAGAATTCTTCAGGGCAAGGAGTTGATTCCTCGAATAAACACAGTTTTGTGCGTTAAAACCCATAACCCTAGGATCGAAAGTAATCCAAAGTGTAGTTGTCAAACGGGAAGAAGAACTCCGAAGATAGAAGCAGACACTTAAAACAATAAATGACAAAAGTGCGAAACAACACGGAGCTGCTGGAAAGGCTGCCGCTCGCGGAGGCGCCACTTTGATTTTAATATTACTGTAATATCTTTGCAAATCTTTTAATTTTGAAAAAGTCATGTTAACATTATGTTGCAACCAGAACGGAAGTTGGACCCAGATGCGTAATGTTAGTCACAAGTTTGATTGAAATATGGAGGAAAGGCAGCGCCCGCAATCCGCGGCTCGCTGGACGCGGGAAGCAAGCCGCTCACAGAATCGGAACGTGTTCCGAATGCGGAAGTGGATCTTCCGGAGCGGGAGATCGTAGTGTAGTAGACGGAAAAACAGTTTGTTAGCCGGAACGGGAGAGCAGAACGTGGTCGGGGTCAAAAAAACAAGTCGTTAGCCGGGACAAGGGATCAAAACGTGGTCGGGGTCAAAAAACGGGTCGTAGCCGGAGACAAACTGGGAAACGGACGCGTGGAAAACGGGTGAAAAACTAGACCGACGGGAGTCAGGGTCAAAAATGCTTGCCTTGTGAAAACAGAGGTTCGCTGACGGACTGACAACAGGCGAGTGAAAGGACGGAGCTTAAATAGGACCGGGAACCAATCAGAAAGCCAGCAGCAGCTGGGTCCAAACGAGCGGGCACAGGTGAAATTAATCAGTCATCATGACACATTAGACTTCATGTGTTATTTCTTATTAATCAAATCATTATCTTTTTTTAATGCAAGAGTGTCTTACTACTAGGAGGCGCTAAATAAAACACACTGCCCCCTTTAATGGCATTAAAATAAATGTTTACACTAGAACAGTTTTTTGTAACGGTTCCTTAACCAAAGAGTGTAAAACCCCAAAAAGCAGCATGTAATCAAATTACAAATACAGTGTAATGCCAACGTGACAACACTATCTCCCATTGCACAATATTTTGAAAGCGTAAATAGGGTAAACCAGTGTTTTTAACCTGGTGGGTCGCAGACCTGTTTTACGTGGGTAAATAATGCTGTGAAGAAGAAAAAAACGGCAGGTCAATTACATTCAATAACAGTAGACGGCGTCCACACCATGCTTGATCTTTTTTTCCTAGCGGTGCTTTTGAGAGGGACCACATCTCATTTTACTGTGATTTTGTTGGTTTTATTTCCTTTCTCTGCCCATAAAAATGGGTCCCAAGAAAGTTAGTGCTAAGAGAAAGGAAAAATGGAAATGCAATGACAACGGTGATCTAGTCGAAGGAGGAAAATACGAAAATAATGTACGAATGTCTGCCATTGAAGCGCCGCTGGAAGGCACAGTAAATGGTTCAAAAACTTTACATTTTAACCGTTATATTCACAATTATCAAGGTTTAGGTAAACGCTTTATTTATATTTCAAATTTCTCTATTTTTAAAGCAGCTTAAAGGGGGTCGCTTTTGTGCGATGTAGGCTTATAAGTGTGTCATTTTGTTTGTTGAAAAAAGGTGAATATTTTCTATTATCTCTGCTATCAACTGAACAATCCTTTCAATGGATGAATTTCAGACGTACAGTTGTGTTCTTGACAGGGTTGTGTAGGGTTACTTTAACTTGATTACTTTCAATTACTTTTGGATTACTCCAATACCAAATATGCTAATAAAAGACAAAAGAAACTAAATATGAATAAAATGATGTCTCACAACACGTGGTAAGCTTTTTCTCCTGGCTTTGATCTCTTTGATCTCCGACAAACAAAATGAAAATAAATCCAAACAGCTTGCCAACATCATTTTTGCCATTCCATGTATTCCGTTACTCCTCAAGCCTCCACAAAATTGAGTCATTTTATTCATATTTAGTTTATTTTGTCTTTTATTAGCACATTTGGTATTGGAGTAATCCAAAAGTAATTGAAAGTAATCCAGTTAAAGTAACCCTACCCAACCCTGGTTCTTGATTTGGGATGGAGTGGAATGGTGGGTCCTCCAGTCAGACCAGTTAAGAACCAGTGGTGTAAACAATACAAACTGGTGGAAATTGTTAGAGGAGCAAAATATCAATCCCAGGAAATAAAACTTGCATAATAAAAGTACTTGCTTAATATCAATGATATCGATATTCGGATCGATACGCCCTCCCCTAGAGGGCATTCCGATACTTGGGTTTCTCGAGCTTGAGTTTTTGTGTTTAGATGAAAAAATGTCAAACGATGCGAAAGAGGCGCCCGGCGGCTCGGCGGCGGCCCTGCGGTGCATCGTGTGCTTCGGCCGTTATGATTTGGCGAAACGGTTGCCGCGGCGACTCCACTGCGGCCACACCTTCTGCCAGGCGTGCATCAAGCGGCTGGACGCCATCATCAATGAACAGGTGACTCCATCGTCTTGACATTAGCATAGGAAGCCATGTCAGCCGATGGCTCCGCCCAAAATTCCGGCAGTTTATTATGAGACGAATGTTTGCAGGTAAAGCAAATACTGCAAATCTCGGACGACAGAGTGCACTAGATTTTAAGCCGCTATAAAAATGAACTCATTTACATCTATTTCTTATATTTTTAAAGCTCCAGTGTGTAATATTTGACCACTAGAAGGGAACATATGCGAACAAAAATCAGTGCCAAGAGCACAACATAGCAGCAAGAGGCCAGACGAACACGGTGGCGACTTCTAGGTGAGGTTGCACGATAAAAGTCAAGTCATGTTTATTTTTCTATAGCACTTTATCACAAGGAGTCTCAAAGGGCTGCACAGACTACAGCCTAGTGCAAACTACAGTTTATTATGACACCATCCCCTGATCTAAAACCTACATGAGGGCAAAGCAAAACTCAAAACCTCAACATGAGGAAAATGAAGAGACCCTGAGAAGGGACCGCACATGAAGTAATACCCCTTAAACCAGGGGTGTCAAACTCATTTTAACTCGGGGGCCACACGATAGAACAATCATTCTGCTGGGGCCCGGACTAGTAGATTAAAGAGAAAGAAAAAGAGATAAAGAAATAAGAGAAAGAGGGAGGGAAAAGGAGAGAGGGCGAGACAAAGAAAGAACAAGAGAGAGGGGGAGAGAGCGTGAGAAACAAAAGATAAAAAGTCGTGAGAGGGGGAAAGGAAGGGGAGAGGAAGAAAAAAATCAAAAGAGAAAAAGAAAGACAGAAGGAGAGAAAAGACAAAAGAAAGCGCGAAGGGTATGAAGAGAGAAAGAGGAAAGAGAGAAAAGGAAAATAGGAAGTTAGAGCAAAAGAGGTTAAAAAACACAGAGAGAGAAAGAGACAAAGAGCAACAAAAGAGAGAGAGAGAGATACAAGTACAGTGTCTTTGTGAGAGGCACCTTTCTTTGGCAACATCAAGTTGACATATTTCAACCTACAGCTTGTTTTTCTCTTGCGCTTCTCTGAGTGTTGTCTCGCGGGCCGGATTCAATCCCATAGCGGACCTGATCTGGCCCGCGGGCCTCCTGTTTGACACCTGTGCCTTAAACAGTAAACTATATTACGTGGTTAAAATGTGAGCACTTTTTTGTAGGACTACAAGAAACTACCTGACCTTGGTTTCCTCCAATTCCATTTTAAGGTTACAATGTTCATTTATTTTTAACAAAAACGGGACCGACGGGAGCCAGAGTCAAAGTGCTTGCCTTGCGTATGCAGAGGTTCGCTGACGGACTGACAAGGTGTGACTGGCGGACTGGGTATAAATAGGAGGGGAATTAATGAGGCAACAAGCAGCAGCTGGCACCAAACGAGTGTGCACAGGTGAGGGCAATGAGTAATCATGACACCTTAGTTAGGAGCTAGTGTCGGCATGTAAAATGTTTTTTTATGTAGTAGTAGTAGCAATACTTCGTTAACTCTATATAACTTTGTCATGTGTGCAAGAGATGGGAGAGCCTAGGATCAGTCGCATGGCACAGCAACTGTACAGGCCATTGTGATTGTATGAGCTTCTGAATTTAAGTCAGTACACTACAATTTGTTTTGAGAATGTTTTAGTCGCACTCCTGCGTATATGTTATTGCCAATTTTATCAATATTGGTTGCTTCGGTAGTTGATTGAAATTTAAAGCTGTGGAGTCCGCAAACAAGCGTCTTAATCACATCACAATGTGTTACTTTTCTGTACTAGACTCTGCAAAGATCACTTTACTCTACAGGGGCAGTGGGAATCAAGTTCACCTGTTCTTGCGCGTCACTAATTAGATTACAAGACATTTGGTTGCTGAAGGGAGTTAATACTGCCTTTTACGCTTGCTTCGTTGAAGTTCTTAACTTTGACATTCAAAGCACTTGGCAGAAATGACATTGCGTCATCACCTGCTGCGTGCCCTCGCTTTGTTTGAATTGAGAAGTTGGATTACTCTGGTCTGGTGCGGTCTGAGGCGTGGACAGAATTCCGAAGGGGGGCAAGGAGCGCCACTGCGGGGCCCTCGCACTGGGGAGATCCGCAGTGTTTAAAAGATTTGTCATCCTGAATTTACAGTACCTTCACATCCGGTCTCGGACAGGTGTGGATCCCGTGTCCTCAATGCCGGCAGAACACGCCTCGTCCTCGCGGAGGCGCCGCCGCGCTGGACCTGGACTTGGCCTGCTTCCTGGCCCTCAAGACGCGCGCCGGGTCGGCAAACCCTGTCGCCGAAACGAGCGGCGAGGGGGCGGAGCTTGTGGCCGGGAAGACCACCTTGGGGGCGGCTAAATACGTCGCCGGCACGGACGCGTGGTCGCACGGCGGGCTCGCTGAGCCGCGCTTTCATCGCCACGGCAACTGCTGCAGGACCTTTTCATGTTGGTTGTGTTTTTGCTGCTGCCCCAGGCAAGGCTGAAATAGTGGGCGGGGTTTAAGTGTTGTGAAATTATCAAATGGTTCAAATAGACATGATCAATTACGATGGTCCCTTGACTCCAATTCTTCATGTGAGCTAAACAAACAAAACACAACAAACATGGGATGATTAAAAAGAATTCAGAGCATGGCTTAGAGTTTGGGTCAAACCCGTGGCCAGTGGCAAAAATATGGCCCGCCACAACCCGCGTGACAATGCTGAGCAGTGTTGGGCCCTTTACTGCAAAAAGTATTTAGTTACATTTACTTCATTTAAAAAGTAATTGCTTCACCCCCCTGATTGACACCCAAAAGTAGCGTGTTACTCCTAGTTAAAAATTAACTTATAAATTGTTAGGAATTAAATAGTAAAATGTACCGTTTACCAAATTGTTCGAATTAGTTATCTGACTCTGTTAACCAAACACAAACTACATTCACCTAACAATGCACGCTTGTTTCTTAATAGAAAAGATGACCGGCATTTTCACACGGGGGCAGATTTAATTTCTTAAACAATTTAACCAAGTGAACCCCATCGAATATGGCCGAATTAGCCGAATTAGTGTCGCTCGAGTCTCTGTCCGGCTTCCTCTCTCGATCTCCCAGCTTCTCCTCTCGGCCCACGTTTTTTACGCAAGCTGGTGTGCCGGCTCCACCCATGGACGTGCCAGGAAAGCCCCCACGTGGGGCCCACCCCTTCGCCTCGATGTCTGGAAAAACTCAAAACGGCAGAGCGTTTATCAAAACAATGCCTGCCGTCCTTCGTCAGAGTCCTGTTATCAAAATTCCCCAGCCAAAACATTTCGCATTTGGAACAGCGTGACCTGAAGCCCACTCAGTGAAAATCTTCATTGCACTCAATAAATGTAACTTGTATTAAATCATATTAAATCTTTTAAAGTCAAATGTATAAAGTCCTTCAACACTAACACTAAAGTCGACCCCCTAAAACAGATTCAAAATGTGTACACCAACCTTCTGAAGCAGTAAACCCTCCTTTCTTTGGCCTGTGCAATCTTGAGAGCTTGCAAAGTAACAGTTGAGACACTCCATAACAACTTTGTCTCTTGTCTTCAAACCACTCAAATATTTGCAGAAATGGTTTTAAATATATGAGGACCAAAATCCAGCACACTTTTACCGTAAAATGTGAATTCTATACCAAATAAGACCGACAAACTGACTGTGCTGGTGAAAAACATCAAAACGCACAGAGTGCAGTTTGCTTTTTACTGAAACGTGGCTTACGTCTAGCATCCCAGATGCTAACGTGTAGCAACCCGGAAAGATTTCCATCTGCTGCAGGGACCTCGAACTTTTGGACTAGCGTGTGACGTCATACACTCCGCCGTTGCTAAACTACAACACAGCACCCCGAGGCCATCCTGTTAATCTGTTAATAAACAACAAATGAGACTGCTGGAAGTGTGAATTCCCTACGGGGATGAATAAAGTATCTATCTATCTATCTATCTAATAGTCCGGTCCAAATTGTCCCAAGGTGTGAATGAGTAAGTTGTCTTTCGCTGTGTGCGCCCTGTGATTGGCTGGCAACCAGTTCAGGGTGTCCCCTGCCCATTGCCTGAAGATGGCTAGGATGGGTTCCAGAATCCCCTTGGACCCTACTGAGGATAAGCAGGGCAGATAATTGATGGATGGTTCTCCGATGGTCCCTTGACTCCAATTATTTGTGCGAGATAGGTTAAACAAAAAAAAATAAAAATAAAATGGGAAGGGTCAAAACATTCAGGCCACGGCTTATCGAGCTAAGTTTGAAACAAAATTCAATTTCTTGATTAAAAAATTGACTTTAATTCACATGATTTGATCGTTGATATCAAAATGTACATAGCAGCTGCAAGGCATTGTGGGATTCATTCCCGTCCTTCACCCAGTCTCCCCTCACTTCCGCCACCCTGGCCCCAAGAGTTCAAGTTTAAGTTCAACCCAGCAGGTCGGCCAATCAGAGGCCGCCCAGCCCTTCGCCCATCCTGACCGTCTGTCCCGGCTTGACGCTGAAGGCAAAAGTTTTGGGGGCTTCGAAAAGGACCACAACAGTGGAGCCCAGGTTGAACTCCCCGACCGCCTCGCCTCGCTGGAGGGCCACGCCCTCTTTGGTCAGCTCCGCCCGAGCCGAGTATCGGAAGTCGTGAAAACGCCCTTTCTTGTCGCCGGGTGCGTTCGTCTGCAGATCCTGAAAATAACAAAACACACGGGTGAGCTTCAGGCACAGTTAGGGAGTAACGGCATTACGTAATTAGGGAAAAAATGTAATTGTATTCCGTTACATTTACAGAAAAAAAAGGTACAGTTAGTTAAAATAAAAATGTGCAGGATTACATCTTGAGGTAAACTGTATTTACATGTACGTAATGTGCCGATAGACGAACTGTCTCATCATTTCCATTACTGACACTCAAGAGACAAGATAAGGCACACGAATGGTAGTTCTATCTGTTATATACGCAGTGTTGCAGGTAAAAGCACTTTTCTTTTTGTCTATTTTGTTTCTCCTTCAATGTAGCACTCATTTTGTTGAATTGGCGTGAGCCTGCAGTTTCGTGAGGGCAGCAGAGTTGCGTGCTAGTGATGCATTCAGGGACATTTAGTAAATATTGTCATCTTTTTGTATTTCGCAGTTAATTAGTGTTTCAAATCACGATACCATACCGGTCAACCTCTACGTTTTTGCTGTAAAAAGTACGTTTATTATGCATTTTAAGACGTGTACGACGTATGAGAAAATCTGTACGGAAAAACGCAAATTTGTCAATGATGGGTACCATCCGGGATATACCGACCATGACGAAACGGCAAACCAATCAAGTCAAACGAGTTCGCCGCGGTAGCCTCTATCTCTGTATCGTTTTTTTTCCCGTTGCAAACGACGCCAGCGGTTTGATGCTACTGTGCGCATGCGTCTGCCGCCTCGGATTTCATGTGGTAGTCGTGTAGTGAAAGGAAGTCCGTCTCTTTTTAGAGAACCGGCTTTTTCGGCTCAACTCATTAAAGAGAGCCGGCTCTCAAACGGCTCACTTGCTTTGATGCATTATATTACGAATCATTATGTTGTGTAAAGAAGTTAAGAAAAAAAGGAAGTATAAAAGGAGAAAATGAAAAAAGACAGGTTTGTGGTTATCCCTTTAAACAGTATATTACCAACAATAATTTAATGCAGAAAATGAATGAATAATTTGAATAAGAAAATATATTATTCTACTTAATTATATTTGTATGTATTATTTCCTGCTACAGTGAATGTCCAAGCGACTTCATTTTTGAACTTTTTTTATAATAAACCTCATTCATGTCGAGCAACTCAGGATCTCACAACAAAATATTAATTAACAATATACATGATATAACGAAACACATGTACAATATAACATGTTAAACTACATAAATAAACACGTTTGAAAAAAATATGTAAGATTATTTTGTAAGGGAAAATACGACAGTTTGTAAGGGCATGGAGCCCTGGAGCGCGACAGGTATGCTATACAACCACTGTATTGTTATATTGTGAGAATGTTTCACTTAGCCTGCCGTGTCATGAGTATTTTATGGCGTGTTTTATGCCCATTATGCAACCAGAGAAATTTATTTTGTTAAAACCACAGTACCTTAGGAGGAACACAAGCAGAAGGTTTCATGTGTTTTTTAGCCTAGTAAATCGGAGTATTGTCAAGAGTTTTGGCATCCCTACTTCAAACAAAAAACTTGAACTTGGACACAAAATATCCCAGAGTTTGTTGGGAATTTAGCAAGAGAAGATGTGGTGCGTTTAAAACAAATAGTAAATGGTAAATGGTCTGCATTTATATAGCACTTTTCAAGTCATTGACGACCTCCCAAAGCGCTTTACAATGTGCTTCACACTTACACATTCACACACACAACGATAGAAGCCTCAGCCATGCAAGGCAACTATCCGCTTATCAGGGGCCTTAGGGATTCAGTGTCTTGCCCAAGGACACTTTGACATATAAGAAGGAGGATCCGGGAATCGATCTTGCCATCTCTTGATCCCAAGACACAGAAAAAAAAGTTTTAATGTTCTTTTAATGTGAACTGAAACAGACCATATCTTGATTGCCATATAAAGGAAAAAAAATGTTTTTGCTTGACAAACTATACTGTGTGGTTGTAATGTAAGCACTTTAATAGGACTACAAGCAATTACCTGACTTTTCAAGGTTACATTGTTCATTTATCTTAAACAAAATTGAATAATTATGTTTATGTTATGCCTTTTTCTTACTTTATTAGCATAGATGGTATTGGAGTAATTCAAAAGTAGTCAAAAGTAAACAAGTTATATTACTACAATAGTATAGTATTACGATTACTGATTACTGGTTCATTTTTTTCAACAGGTAATCAGTAACTGTATTGGATTACATTTTGAAAGTAACCCTTCCACCCCTGATTTTTAATCTCCCATTTGCATTAGTCATGACAGGATTTTTAGATTTTAAGTAAATCGGGAATATATTTGTTTTTAATACATATCTCTCCCTGTATAGGTGTTGGGTAAAAATGACAGTGATATGTCGCTGACATTTTCAGTTGCAGGAAGTTCTTCCCATTAGAATTACCCACTGGGAAACAGATTCCCAATTTGTTTTTTGCATGGCTCACAATAATGTCCATAATTGATATACAATCCTTGCATTATTACACATGTCATAGTAATAAATTAATCTGGAAAACACACATCAGATACATACAAACTAAAGTATCTAAAAGCATTTCATTAATTAATAAAGTCAAATTCATTTTAAACTATAATGCATTGCATTTATTATATCGTTCTCTAGTTCTGCCATACTTAACATATTGTGCAGAAGTCTGGGGCAATAATTACAAAAATTCACTACAGCCCCTTTTTTATCCTCCAAAAACGTGCAATTAGAACCATACACAGGGTAGGATATCGAGATCATACTAATATTTTATTCCTGCAGTCCAAATTATTAAAATTAGATCTCCCGTCTCATCTCATCAGCTGTACCACTTATCCTCATTAGGGTCGCGGGGGGGCTGGAGCCCATCCCAGCCATCTCCGGACAGTGGGCAGGGGACACCCTGAACTGGTTGCCAGCCAATCGCAGGGCACACAGGGACAGACAACTCATTCGCTCATTAACACCTAGGGACAATTTGGACCGGCCAATTCACCTGAAATGCATGTTTTTGGAATGTGGGAGGAAACCGGAGTGCCCGGAGGAAACCCACGCAAGCACGGGGAGAACATACAAACTTCGCACAGGAAGTCTGGAGCTGGATTTGAACCCTAGATAGGTTCCCATGACATGAACTGTGCCGCACAAGCGCTAACCACTGCGCCGCCGTGCTGCCTAAAATTAGATGATTTAGTAAAATTTTTCACTGCACAACTGCTATTTAAGGTCGACAAAAACATTGTGCCAGAAAACATCCATAAATTTTTTATTCGGAAAGAGGGAAATTATAATTTAAGGGGCTGTAGTGAATTCATAATCCCAAAGGTGAGAACCACTAGGAAAAGTATGTGTGTGTCTGTGTGTGGAGTCAAGCTTTGGAACGGTTTGCAAGACGAAATCAAACGGTGTCCAACTATTCACTTGTTCAAATTTAAATACAAAAAAAACATTACTGGCGGAATACAGAGATGAAGAAAATGGGGTATGAGTGATACGAGAGATTGGGAATAGTGTGTCTAGAACTAAGGTTAACTTTGTGTTATTGTTGCTATTGTTATATCATAACTGTTATTATTAATATCATTACAATTGTTGTTATATCATTGGTGTATTTGGTGGGGAAGATGAAGGAGTAGGGAATATAAGCATTTGCTTCTTACTACCCCTTTTCGAACATATTATGTAACGTTATTTTGCTGTTGAGTTATTGTTTTTGTTCTGTTTTTATTTTGATGTTCAAATAAAGTTTTCATTCATTCTTTCATTCATAGTGCCCTGTTTATGTTTAGGATGTACGTGTCCCATAGGGGGCAATGATGCTTCATAGGACAATGCCGTACAAACTAGTGCCAGCTGCCGTTAATCACGAAGGAAGAAGAAATGCAACGATAAAGCAAAGCCTCCAGAGAGCAGTGTCGGGTCGTTTATAAACAGACTTGTTGAGAAACATGGCAACAATTTCAAGCATTTATAGGCACATCACCAATAATTTAAATAGTTTTAAATCCTTGAAAAAAACCATTATTTTCAAGCACCTGTACGAACCCTGAAATATACGCCTCAATGTAGCGGGGGTGAGTTACTGACCTGGTCAAAGTAGATCCGGATGGAGCCCACGTTCGTGGCCCCCACGGCCGTCAAGGAGAAGAAGCCGTGCTGCCATTGGCCGCTGAGAGCCACTCGCTCGTTCAGGCAAAACAAAGCCTTCACTCGGCCGGCCACGCCCGGACTCACCGACAGCAAAGAACCTGAACCATTTGCAAACTTCATTATGGTTTTGTTAAAAGAGAGCCACAACAAATATTTTAAGACAAAATTCACCAAAACCGCAAAACATCCTCTCCAGAAATAAGCAAATTCTTCAGCGTATTTGATTTCTCTGATCTCTGTGTGACAGTTGATCAGATCCATGAAATAAATATAATGCCAGCGCCTGTGTCCCAATACTAGTGAGCTTTTTTCAGAACAGGTCCACTGGCACCTCAGCTTTCATAAGGGGGCACCCTTGTGCACCACGTTGGAGAGCCCTGATTTATATGAATATTAAGCTAAAATGCATAAACCATCATGTAAACATGCATTTGTTTAAATACTCAAGAAATATATATATATATATATATATATATATCTTACATAAAATGAGACTCAACTTCAGGGAGCTGACATGATTGTGCTACAGGTTGCCACAGTCACTTTGAGTCTCTGTAGTTTGTATTCTTCACCTTGCTTTTTAACACTCGTTTTTGGTTGCACTACACAATACAGCAGCATCTAGTTGTCAAATATTACACAGCGTCCCTTTAAGAGGAAATTCAATTACAAGATACTTATTGATACCTTATCAAACAACTGCAGTAAACATAAAGCTAACAACCAGTTTTGTCTATACTATATCAGAAATAATGCTTTTTTAATTGTTGTGTATCACTACTTTACTATGTACTATTATTCTTTAAACATAAATGCATATTTTTACATCCTTATAATAGAAAACAGTCTTATTTCATCAGACATAATACAAGAGTAAATCTGCATGATTCTTAAAACAACCTGCACAAGATTCATGCAAAATATAAAATGTTTTTCTTCTTTAGGGGGCGGCCATTTTGCTGGACAGGGAATATGGCATTATGGCTTATTATGAATGTCATATGATCCGATTTAGGGAAAAAAAGTGTTACTATTACTGATAAGTTTGTTCTGTTTTTAATATTGGACACTGGGAAAGGGGATCATAAAGGATATTTATGGTTATTTCAACTATTATACAGACGTTCCCATACTTACGACCATTCGACCTACATAAAACGGTAGATACGAGCATTTTTTTGGGGATGTCGAAATATCCGGACATTACTGTAAGTTAGATTTTGTATTGTGTCCACCTTTTTCCGAGTACAGTACAGTACTGTAGTGCTTCTTTCCGGCGCTATCGGTGTGTGGTGGCGCTGTGAGAGGTCACCCAGCATCCACCCCGAAGAAGTAATCCGGCTTCTACTTCCTGGTTCGTGTGTAAACACTCTATACTGTATCTCCAGCGTGCTAAGAACTTTGACAGTTGTATTGTTTAATAACTCGTGCATCCATTCAATATGGTTGGTGTAAAGTGTAAAGAAGAGGCTAGCAGTTTCTTTTGAAATGAAAGTGGAATAAGAAAGCTTGATGTGGTTGAGAAAATGGTTTGATCACTTTTTTTTCTGCCACTTTTTACCACGGAGGAGGACACTCTTGAAGCACATCTTCCAAAAGTAAGTTACACTCAACTTTATTCATGTGTATGGAGCATATTGTTCAGGTTACTTATACAAGCCTTAAACATACTTATATAAACCTTAAACATACAAAATATAGCACTGAAGCAACTTACGGACAAATTCAACTTACGAACAATCTCGTTCGTAAGTCGGGCAGCGTCTGTATATATCTAGTTGAGTTTTATCTTATCGCTGAGCCAGATGTACTCATGAAAAGAGCCAAATATGGCTCACGAGCCATAGGTTCTGAACCACTGATGAATATGAACATGTTAATGCTCGTTTTCTCCAACGTGTTTCCGAGGGGGTTCCGTGCAACAATAGCATGCAGTTATCTCACAATAACTACATATTAAATTTTTCTAATCTGGATGGTGGATAAGATAACCTTAAGTTACTTTTCAATGGAGCTCAAAATCATTTTTGTAAGATGCAGCATTCTAGAATAGCAACTTTTTTTCCCATGGGACCACCACCTAAACCTCTCCTTAAGAAAGTTCTGTAAAATGCTCATTTTTTTGGCAGTCCAGTTATCAAGTTTGAAGAAGAAACTCAGGAAGACTTTGGGGTGGAATCTTGTTGTGTTAGTCAGTCCCACCACCCTGCTATATTAACTTTCCAGGAAGATTTACGGTGAGAAAACAGACACAGTTTGTTGTTTTTTGGGGGGGAGTATTCAAACTTACATAATTCAGTGCCATGATTAAATTTGTAAAGAAGAAACTGTAGACTTACTTTGTTACATTAGGCTACATTGAACCCGTTACTCCATGTAAGTATGCGTCTGTCTCTACTAAGGCGCATTTATCTTGTCAGAGACCCTGTTTCTTTTATTTGGATTTGACCAGTGACACAAACAACCATCAGGTGACACTTGTGAGCATGGCTAGGAGGTTTTTTTTTCTTGGATTGTATGCCCAGTGTATATAGCTGTAGCCTCACATATAGATCTTTTAACCCACGGGAGTTCACCCCAACAAACTGAGTACAAAGACTTACAATTACACAGACTTGTAATTTATTGTCTATTGGATAGACTTTGTTGGTTTGATAATCTGATTGAAAGATTGTTTGAAAAGAAAAAAAAAATCAATAAACGAGATGTTGCTACAGTTACTCAGTACTTGAGTAGTTTTTCTCTTTTTTTTTTCTACTTTTACTCAAGTAATTATTTGGATGACTACTTTTTACTTCAAATTGTTATTCTGAAGTCACGGTACTTTTACTTTTGGCTACTCACCTCCGATTCTAACACACACGAAAAACAGACACAGACCATTAATGACCTTCTCATAACCCAAACCATGAAATAATTCTCCGACACACAAAAAAAACACCAAACAAAACACACCCACCAGTAAAATGTCGCCTGAGGCCCACTGTCCAGTCGGCGGGCGAATGGAAGCGATGGTAGTCTCCAGGCGCCAAGTAAACAACAACGTGGAACAAGTCGTTGTCGGAACTGCTAAGGAGGTTCTCCTGGAACGAAGATGAGGATCTGCCTGGGTTCACTGAGGGAGTCAAGAGTTCAATTTAAGAGTCACATAGGGGCTCATTTAAAGCAGGACGCATCTGAAACAGTGGTCCCCAACCTTTTCCGTACCATGGACCCGTTTAAATTCAGACTATACTCTCACAATCCTGCCCAATAATAATATTAGGAATATTAATGATGAAGGATTTTATACATTTGACTATAAAGGATTTTATACAATTGAATAAAAGTTACATTTATTGAGTGAAATGAATAGTTTCACCGAGTAGGCTTAAGTTCAATGAGCAGTGAAAGTTCAGGGCACCCTGGTAGGAACTATTGTTTACAGGAATGGCGGGAACGGGGCGTGAGGCTGATAAGATAGTCAGCACATCCGACGACGCAGAAAGGCCCTGATGACGGAGGACGACAGGCATTGTTTGAGAAACGCTCTCCGCTCTTTTGAGTTTTCCAGACATCGCGGCGAGGTTTTGAAGCTCACGTTGGGCTTCATTGGCACGCCCACGGGAGGAGCCGGTACACCATCTTGCGGAAACACGTAGGCCGAGGAGAGAGGCTTCACAGAGACTCGAGCGACGCTTACTCTGCCATATTCGATGGAGTTCACTTAGTTAAATAGTTTATGAAATTAAATCTGCCCACGTGTGAAAATGTCGGCTTTCTCTTGTTCATCTTTTCATCAAGAAACGAGCGCGTACATTTTTAGGTGAATGTAGTGTTGTGTTTGGTTAATGGAGTCAGATAACCAATTCGAACAATTTGGGAAACAGCACATTTTAATATTTAATTCCTAACAATCATACCAATATAATAATAAGCCCAATATCCACTGTGTAAACACTAGACCACTAAGAATATAGATGACATAGAAAAGACATTCAATTTGATCTCATCGTCACTGTATTTTTACTCACGGTATCACGTTGTATAACGTTTTGGCCGAACTCTTTCCCATAATGCTTCATTAAAACGTTGTACGACTCGGCACTGTGAAAACAGTATGATCGATGCCCTTTGCTTTGTTATCTGCAATCCTAGGGCCCCAGTGGTTGGCATACGGCACTCTCACCTCCACGATCTGGGTTCGATTCCCGTTGCATCCGATGCTAAGCGAATGAAATGAGCTATGTTTGTCGACTGATCAATCAAGGCTCAGTTAGAGGTGATATTGACTTTTTGCATATGACGTCACGTTGCATTATGAGCGCCATGACGGACGGCAAAAGCACCCGAGCGCACGGCGGTTGAATAAGTAGTTGAGTTGAAAAAAATATCAATAACCTTGACAGAAGAATATAACCACGACTTTTTACGATGGTGATGTCTTGCTGTGCAAACGGACAGGGTTCTAAGCCCAATTTGGCATTATATCGTATCCCTTTTGATCAAGACAGAAGACGGTGTGACACTCTGACTGTAAACTGTAGTTAAAATTGCGTCCTGTATAATTTCGAACAGAACCTGACTCAAATAGTCACAACTATGCTTTACAAGAGCGACAGTCCAATCTGCTTGACGCAAATCACATAGATTCTGGTTTATCTCCAAGCCATATGGACTCATGAAAAGAGCCATATAGGTTCCGGATCACTACCACATTGAGCAAAATAGTATAGTAAAAAAATAGTAAAAACTATTTGAACACCCTGCTATTTTGCTATTTTTCCCACTTTGAAATCATGGAGGGGTCTGAAATTTTCATTGTAGGTGCTTGTCCACTGTGAGAGAGATAAACTAAAAAGAAAAATCCAGAAATCACAATGCATGATTTTTTTTAGCAATTTATATGTTGGATACAGCTGCTAATAAGTATTTGAACACCTGTGTATCATATAGAATTCTGACCCTGAAAGACCTGTTAGTCTGCCCATTCGAAGTCCACCTGCACTCGATGTATCATCCTGAATCATATGTACCTGTTTGAGGTCATTAGCTGCATAAAGACACTTGTCCACCCCATACAATCAGTAAGACTTTAACTTGTAACACGGCGAAGACCAAAGAGCTGTCCAAAGAAATGAAAGGGCTACGGAGCAATTGCCAAGCATCTTGGTGAAAAAAGGTCCACTGTTGGAGCAATCATTAGAAAATGGAAGAAGCTAAACATGACGATCAATATCAATCAGACTGGAGGCCCCAGGCAAGACATCACTTCGTGGGGTCTCAATAATTCAAAGAAAGGTGAGGAATCAGCCCAGAACTACACGACAAGAGTTGGTCAATGACCTGAGAAGAGCTTGGACGACCGTTTCCAAGGTTACTGCAGGTAATACACTAAGACGCATGGTTCAAAATCATGCATGGCACGAAAGGCACCCCTGCTTAAACCAGCACATGTCAAGGCCCGTCTTAAGTTCGCATATGACCATATGGATGTTACAGAGGAGTCTTGGGAGAAAGTTTTATGGTCAGATGAGACCAAAATAGAACTTTTTGGTCATAATTCCACTAAGCGTGTTTGGAGGGAGAAGAATGAAGAGTACAATCCGAAGATAACCATCCCTACTGTAAAGCAGGGGGGTAGTACCATCATGCTTTGGGGTTGTTTTTCTGCACATGGGGCAGGACAAGTGCACTGCATTAAAGAGAGGATGACTGGGGCCGTGTATTGTAGGATATTGGGGAACAACCTCCGTCCCTCAGTCAGAGCATTGAAGATGGCTCGTGGTTGGGTCTTCCAAGACGACAACGAACCGAAGCACACAGCCAGCCAAGAAAACCAAGGAGTGGCTCTGCAAGAAGCATAAAAAGGTTCTAGCGTAGCCCATCCAGTCTCCAGAACTGAACCCAATCGAAAATCTTTGGAGGGAGCTCAAGCTTCGTGTTTTTCCAGCGACAATCCAGAAATCTGACTGATCTAGAAAAGATCTGTGTGAGGGAGTGGGCCAAGATCCCTCCTGCAGTGTGTGCAAACCTGGTGAAAGACAAGGGAACGTTTGACCTCTGTAATAGCAAACAAAGGCTACATTCATTATCTCAGGTGTTCAAATACTTATTTGCAGCTAGCTAGCTAGCTAGATAGATATTTTATTCAATCCCGTAGGAAAATTCACACTTCCAGCAGTGTCCTTTGTTGTTTATTAACAAATTAACAGGATGCCTTCGGGGTGCTTTGTTGTAGTTTAGCCACAGCTGAGTGGATGACGTCACACGATAGCCCAAAAGTTCGACGTCCCTGCGGCAGATGGAAATCTTTGATCCCAGGGTTACACCACCTCGTGTTAGCGAGTCCACCTCCTCTCCGCTTGCCGCAGGCTTTTGTGTCTCTGTCTGCCCTAACAGCGCTGAAGCCGGGTAGCTCCACGTTAGCATCCGGGATGCTAGACGTGAGCCACGTTTCCGTAAAACACAGCAAACTGCACTCCCTGTGCGCTTTGATGTTTCTCACCAGCACAGCCAGTTTTTCGGTCTTTTCTGGTAGAGAGTTCACATTTACCATGATTAAGGACGGTACTGAAGACTTATAACGTTGCTAGCCGCTTAGCTAGCAGCAGCTCTCCATCCACGATAGGGCCCCCTTATCACGCCGGCATGAGAATTCTTCAGGGCAAGGAGTTGATTCCTCGAATAAACGCAGTTTTGTGTGTTAAAACCCATAACGATAAGATAGAAAGTAATCCAAAGTGTAGTTGTCAAACGGGACAAAAAACATTGAAGATAGAAGCAGACACTTAAAACAATAAATAACAAAAAGTGTGAAATTACGCCGAGCTGCTGGAAAGGCTGCCGCTCGCTTGATCTTTTTATATATATATAGATATATATATAGATATATATATATATCTATATATATATCACACAAATAAATTATGTTTAAAAAATGATGCATTGTGATTTCTGGATTTTTCTTTTTAGTTTATCACTCTCTCATTGGACATGCACCTATGATGAAAATGTCAGATCCCTCCATGATTTCTAAGTGAAATAGCAAAATAGCAGCCTGTTCGAATACTTATTTTCCTCACTGCGATAGTGGTTATGCCAATTAGTCTGCGAGTAATTCATCAGCATTTGTGTGCGAGCGGAGTTCTTACCGTTACCGGGTCCGTCCTGCGGCCCTAAAAAGTTCTCCAAGCTGTACGTGACGCCCTTCACTTGCTCCACTTCAGAATTCAACACGCGACCCAAGTGAACAATTTTGCCGTCTGCCGGACACACCTGCCGTCAACAGTGGTTTAAATTTAATTTTCGGGTTTTGTTGGCGGCGCCGGAAGAGAATGCGGAGCTCGCTATGGATATCTTACCAGGCAGGAGGCAGAGCAAAGCGGCCGCGCCGATTCTTTAAGGCCCCGCCGGAAAAACTCTCCCAGGTTGCGGTAGTGACTCAAGTCCTCCACCGCCGCTTCCTGAGGGATGAAAAATCTCAACTCAAAAGTCTGCTGTGTAACACCATGTTCCAGCTTTTCCAGGATATGTTGGAACGGGTAATATTCTATACAGCTTTTGGATAAGCGGTGAAGGATTTTATACGATTAAATACAAGTTACATTTATCGGGTGCGATGAAGATTTTGACTGAGTGGGCTTCAGGTCACGCTGTTCCAAATTCGGAATGTTTTGGCCGGGGAATTTTGATAACAGGACTCTGACGAAGGACGTCAGGCATTGTTTTGATAAACGCTCGGTGTTGTTTTGAGTTTCTCCAGACATCGAGGCGAGGGGGGGACCCCATGTGGGGGCTTTCATTGGCACGCCCATGGGAGGAGCCGGCACACCAGCTTGCGGAAAATAACGTGGGCCGAGAGAAGGAAGCAGAAGATCGAGAGAGGAGCCTTGACAGGGACTCGAGCGACACTAATTCGGCCATATATTTGATGGAGTTCACTTAGCTAAATTATTTAAGAAATCAAATCTGCCCCTGTGTGGAAATCCCGTTCTCTTGTTCATTTTTCCATAAAGAAACGAGCATGTATTGTTAGGCGAATGTAAGTTGTGTTTGGTTAATGGAGTCAGATTACCAAATTGTTCGAATTAGTTAACGATACATTATAATGTCTTTAAATTCCTAACAGCCTGAAAACACAAAATTAAAATTCAAGCATTTTCAAGGATTTCAAGCACCCGTACGAACCCTGGGGCTGTTTTTTGTAGTCCCGATCTTACATCTAATGTGGACTGACCTGCATGTTGACACCAAATGTCCAGATGTAAAGCGAGTAGATAGGTTTGCGGAGCCAGGTTGGGAGTTCCACGCCGTTGATGCGGCCCCAGGCCCGAGACAGCACGCGAGTGGGAAAGGATCGATACAGCGCCACCTGTGGGCAGACGAAACAACAAGTGAAAAGGAGCCAGAGAAACAATGGAACGGGGTCTGCCGCCAATCAAAGGCCAGGCCCTCACGCGGTTGGCCAGCAGCTGCAGGGTGCGGAGAGGCAGGAGGTAGCAGATGAACGCGATTGGCCGACGACGCCAGGGGGAGGAGCCACGCACCCGCGTACAGAGCGCGCTCAGATGACGGCGGGCCAAGTGTGGCAGCTGCATTCT